>NC_133326.1:682877303-683139803 GCF_042186555.1 Aquarana catesbeiana
TTAGCATTAGGATCATGTCACCAATTAACAGGAGTGTTCTCAGACAAGTTATAAATCGAGGGCCAACTTGGCAATCAAGATCTACTGGTTTAACTGGCAAAATTTTGATTGACAACTTTTGCATTGGAGAGTAACTCCTATTTGATAGAGCTGTGAGGTTTAATAGATGAGTAGCAGGTTGCTACAGTTGGGCAAATGTGTCCCATCAGATACCTATATCACTGTCTTGCAGGTATGGTGACGGTGGCATATAATGGGCCCAATCCACAACACAATTTGCAACAAACTTCCCTAGCCAGGTCATGCTGTTGCCAATGGGGTTTAATGTTTCGAGCTACTGACCTTGCACACCTTTGTGCTTTAAGGCAGACAGGGTTGAAATGGAAAGCTAAAGTAACCTATTTGATATGTGGCAGTATTGTAACACTTTAACTGTTTTGGCCCTGTGCACCACAGAGCATGTTTCCCAACATATGGTCAAGCAGTTTAAGTTCAGCTCCTGTGGCTGTCAACATGTAATTGTTAGGGAACGCCCTAATACAGCAATATGCTATATAGCAGACAAAAGAAGCTATTCTGAAAATGGTATGGGCCTGCTTTTATCAAGACCCTCACATGGTAGCAAGTTCCATGGTCCTCGCCCTTCTAGTCTTGGGTCTGTTAGATTTCTAGACTTTAGTGGCTAGAATTCTGCATGCTGTTAGTAAACTCAAGCTGTGATGTCGCACTTTCCCAAGGTGGCTGCTCTGAGCGCTTTTCATGTGCGTCTGACTTTACACTGCGAGACAACCAAACCTTGAAGGTAGAAAGTTCCTACTCTGTTACTTGCAGCTTTTCTCTTCACAATCGGGTAAGTTGGGGAGAGGGTTTGATTGCTTATTACAGGTTTGACCAGTGACTTGCTATATTAAACACTTTGCCCACAGTCTGCCTCTCCAATGGTTCCATGATTGCTTTCGTCAATGGCTCTATGACCAAGCCTAGATTGATGCCAGACGAACTCACCTGAAAGATCCAACTTGTAAGCCACTAGAGGCCACTGAGACATTGGCACTGTTCAGCTTCTCTGCCTACACATGTTGGCACCATCCAAAAGGTTATGAATACTTTAACTAGTGAGGGCTCCAAGCTAGAGCACAAAGCACATTGGGCTACTTCAGCTATAAAATGGTGATCAGATTATAGCTGATAGGGTTTAAACTGCTATACTAACTCTGGCAGTACAGTGTCTCATCTCTTGCTCTATAAAGCATCCAGAAAACACAAGATCTAAACAAGTGCATTGATGCATGGCATGTAACTGAAGGCCCGTTTGACATGTTAAATGTTTGACATGTTAATGCTGGATAGGAAATGTGCAGGTACAACACTTTGTGCTAACGTTAGTTGGGCTCTTCCCTGCTATCCAGTCTCGTGGGTTATTCTGTGTGGTCAACAGTAAGTTTAGCAACTGGCAACTTCCATAAGAAGCCACCATGACACACAGCTTGTTTAGCAGGGGGGCAACTCTAATTTTGACACTTCACCTTTGGGTACATCCTGAGTATCTTCAAACTTCAATTCAGTGAAGGAATTCTAAAGTTCTACAAGATCCGATAGAATAGACTTGCCACATTTTATTTGAAACCTAGAGAAGATTATTTAAGTGGTGGCAGGCATACATTTGTGTAGGTTTTTATTGAATTGTGGATAGTAAGTGCTGGAGTAGTAAAAGTTAAATGTATAAGGGGGTCATTATCGCTGACCCACATCACAGCTTTTACTCTTGGTAATTGGTCAGAAATCCTTACAGAATTATTCCCTTCAGTTTGACAGCAACTACCTTATCTATGAGAATGAAGTGGTGTATGACCAGGTGGTGCTATTTCCTAATCAGCCAATCATCTCCCGGGACTCCAACTACAGGTAAACTTCTATGGCCAGATGGACCCCCCCCCCCCCCCCCCATATCTCAATACACATACAGCACCAAATGCCTCTCTTTTTGTTAAGGATGACTATACGCTGCCGGTTACCCTATCAGGGACACTCTGTGGTTGAGTGCCCAGAAGGAGGCTGCTCCTGTCATGATGGGCCTGGGCTTGCAAGTAAGACAAGAGGTAACCTTTACATCCAATTAACAGCACATGTCTTGGAGACAGTGGTATAGGCAGGTTTTTAAAATGCTTTAGGACATTCTAAAAAGCACTTAGTTGTGTGGGTTTGTTTTTGAAGATATTTGATGCTGCTTGCTATGGGCTAATCAAAACGTAATGTTCGCGTTTATCATTTGGGTAGCTTGCAACATTGCTAGGCGGAGGTGATGTTTCATAGGTTTTACAAAACTACTAGGCTGAAGATTGTGTGAGCCATCAGTCACTAAAGGCAAACTGCAAGAGGACCAACTTGTTGAATTAAGATATACTGACCGCATCATTGTAGATTTGGGTGGGTATAAACCTGCAGCTATTGGTAACATTGGCTCATAACTTTCATCAGATCTTGCCACAGCTGTAAATTAAACAAACCACTTCACAAAAAAACTATGTGGAAATGGCCAAAATCATCACTACTTAGTTTGACAAGATCTAGCTTGCTCTTTGACTGCCCCCCCCAATGCTCCACTCTATGGAGTAAAATCCAGGGGTATGGTACCTTGAAGCATTTCAGGAAAGTGTATGGTTGGAAGGTAGTATAGCAGTGTGGGACATGGTAAATGTTGAAGACTTAAGTTGGTGGTAATGCTGCTTTTTCCCTTTATTTTTTTTTAATTTAGTGCTGCGCAGGAGAGCCAGAACACACATGGCAGAGCTAAGAATTGCAAAGGGTAAGGCTTAACCTTTGTGGGTGGGGGGGTCTGTATAACCTACTGTTGGGTGGCACTTGAAGGATCCCGCACTGCCCTTGGCCTGCTCTGTGTAGCCTTGCTTGAATAAAGTGCAACCTTAAAGCTATGCTGAGTCTTGATACAATGGGCAATAAGCTACAAATAAAAGCTGTTTCACAAAACTGCTATAAATTCCTCCAGAAACCAATCAATTTGGTACAATGAAATTTTAATGTCATGGGCTAGCAGTGGTTACACCTCCACTGTGTGCCTGCTTCTCTAGATCTGTTGAAAAATGGACTCAAACTACAATGGACAAATACATTTTTACAAAATCTGAGGTAACCCAGTCTAAATTGTAAGCAAAATTACCCATTGAGAAGCCTGGAACAATGCACACAACCTTTTTATTAAATCTTAACCTCGCATCAGAGTTCCTTCCACCCCCTGCTGCCATAACAATGGGGCCATCATAGTACCACCGTAACAGTATCCCATCAGTCGTTTTTTCCCCCCAGCACACTGCCACACCACCCAATCAAGCCATGATCCAGTGCAAGGTGGGTCTCATGGGCAGTCTTGACACTCTGGGGGGGGGTGGGGGGGGGGGGGACCAAAATGGTACCCTGGTTAAAGTGTGTGAAATTATTTTTTTGCCTCTAATTTTCTGACTTTCACCTCTCTACTAGATGATGCCTATACATCATTTTACCATCTTGGAGACTTCCCAGTGTCTGTTAAACAGGCAGACAGTCTATACCTCCAGGCTGATGTGCCAAGTACAATTCTGGTGTCGCTGCTACAGGACTGCTGGCTACAACCTTACCAAACCATGATGGCCATTCTAGGTGGAATCTGGTTGTAGATGGGTACGTAGAGCTTCACATTTTCAAAGTATCTGTACATGGTAACTTGGTGTTGTGAGTAAATATCCCATTTATGAAATATTGCAAGGGTTCTAAAGATATTGATGCAGTATTTTGCCAGACTAATGGCTAATAGAAAAATCTGTCGCAAATCCATCGCTTTTTTTTTTTTTTTTTTTTTTTTTTTTTTTTTTTTTATAGAACAAAGTATATTGCTAAAACTTAAAGGTCTACAGCCCAAGTGTAGCCCTGGAATTAGGGGGTGGCAGCAAGTTGGGTTATCTTTGCAAAGCAGACTACAAAATTCTGCTAAGATGCCCTATTGCAAGTGGAACACCAGGGAGGAAAATTTTGAGTGTTGGGTTTGTCTACATTTCAAAATGGGTTTGTAGCAAAAGGCTCCCTTTACAAGAGTAACGGCACATAACTTGGAGGTTGAACAAAACATGTTTACTATAAACTTTTCACAGCAAATAAGCTCATTGACTGTAGATGGCCTCACAAATGTTCTTTTGGCTGAATGGGACACAATCCCAAATCTTAAAAGCTTTTCTGAAAGTGAAGGCTTCATATTGACTTTAATTTCCAAGTTGTATCATGGGTCAGGTGTCCACAAACACTTTTGGGCATATTGTACCATTAGCTTTGGTTCAAAACCAAACTTTTTTTTGTTTTAGGTGTGCTACCAAAGGAGGTGCTGATACCTTATCAACTACAATATATCTCTCTCCTGACTACTCTGCCCGACTCCACGTGAAGCTCAATGGAGAGGTTACTGGACAGGTAAGAGTGTCTCTAGTCTATTTCAGCAAACAGACCTGGCAGTATCCCACAATTTGCATTTGACATGGGCTGTTTTTGATGTGGTTGCTCTAGACAATTTAATTCTTTCCTGTCATTAAATGCCAAATCCAATCTCTTCAGGTGTACATACACTGTCGGGTCTCGCTGTGTGATCCCAAGCTTACAGATGGCTGCTTTCAAACTTGTGACAAAAGCACAGAGAGGGTCTTTGGTAAGTGCTGCCAACTTAAGTTAATCTGTAGATATATAGATATCTATATATCTCTCTATCTCTAAATTTTTTTTTTTTTCCCTCTTATGCAGGGAAGAGGGCAACCTCTGCGTTATCTGAAGTGGTGTCTGCTGGACCTGTGAAAGTAGGCTCTAAAAATGAAGTTGGCTATCAACATCTTGGTGAGTAGGGGAGGAACTTTCATGACAAATGAAAAGCTAAAGCCACTTTTTTTTTTTTTTGGGGGGGGGGAGGGGGAGGAGAGAAGCATTTTGTTTCCATAGGAGCCTGCAAAGCATTTCACCTGCCATCAGTGAATTGTGGTTGCAATGCCAGATTCCAGCAGATGTCTTTCGCCAGCTCTGTTCATGCCAAGGTACAAACTTTCAGTGGCAGCTCTGTGTGAAAACTCTGATCCCCACACTCGTTCAACTGTGAATGAATGTGGCTGTGCAGGTAGAGCCCCAAATATCCACACATTTCAACAGCTGCTGTGGGGGGGAAAGCACCCCTGTATGCTGTCATGGGAGTTTCTGGGGGGTTTACATTTGCACCCTAAATGTGTAACCAGGGCTTTTTTCAGCGGGAACGCAGGTCCAGCACCTTCAGCAATGTATGTAATGGAAAGGAGTGCTGGGGGGTCTATTGATGCTGGCTGCTTGGGGAATCTATTGTCTCTAGTAAGGATCTATTTTTGCATGGGGTCTATTCTTGCTGGGTAGGTTTGTTGCTGGAAGGGATCTACTGTTGAGGGAGAGGTTTATTGATGTTGGCAGCTGGGAAATCTGTTGCTGCTGGGGTGTCTTTTGTTTTCTGTGTGGGAGCATTGTTGCTGGGGGGGGGGGGGGGGGGGGAGTGACAGTCTATTGTGTATGGGATCTACTGTTTCTGAAGGAGGTCTATTGCTTTGGGGGTCTACTGTTTCTGGGGTGGTGTCTGTTGCTTACAGCAGGGATTCTATTTTACTGTCTGGATAGATTTAACAAATCACTTTGTAGTACAAAATGATACTTGGTTCTGTATTCTTTAAAAGGGGCGGTACTGGGAGGAGGTATGTAGAAGGTGGACCCAAGGAACATTGCTCAGAGGTGGGTAGGGGGCAGGAACAATGGCTGACTCAGAAGGCAGGAGTTCCTGCACCTATTCTCTGAGGGAAAAAAAGCCCTGGGTGTAACATTGTGCATTGGGGGTGGGGGTAGCCTTTAATGGCTAGTACTGACCTGAAAACAAGCTCTTTTAATTCAAAGGTTAATTTTGAACCACTGAATGCTTTAGTCAGTAGCTCATATGAATGCCTGTTTGGGTCAGGGAACAATATAAAAGCTAGAGTTGGACAACAGGCCCTTCGGGAGGTAAACAGTTTGTTTGTAAAGTTGTCTTTCCACTAACTGTTGTATTTTTTTTCAGCAGAAACAAAGTCCTGGTCAACATGGAGTTGGGTCCTCTCAATCGGCCTTGGTGTCATTGCAGCTTTAACAGTTGGTGCTGTCTATCTTGCAGTTCGCCTCTATATGCACTAAATAAAAAGTTCTTAATTTCTAAACTTTAATCTCGGTTTAATTTTGTACTTGTCATTCCATTATAGTGCATGTCCATGTTTAGCCAACAGGCCTCACTGCTTGGTGGTCTTCATACACTTTTAGCAGATTTTAAGGTTTTTTACAATTTTGGGTTTGGAATGATGTACTGTAGCTTCAGTGGATTGACATCTATCTCTTTGACAGCATAGGTCTCAACCCAGTGTGGGGGGGGGGGAAGGTTGAAGCACTAACTCAATTTGTAGGCTTATCCTGAACTGACCACTTAAAGTATTGGCCTTTTTTTAAATGGTCCACTCAAATTTTATAGCCAGTTGGGTGGGACATTGCATTAATTTTGGGTCTTGATCAAATCTGGGTGGTTAACACACTGGGTCTGACAGCCATAGAGGACTTGCCAAGAGATGGCTGAGACAGTGGAACCTGTTAAGGCTACAATGAGGGCTGTGGGGGTGGTTTGTTTTTTTCCTGCTTTTCCCTACAGTGGAGCCATTAGAGGCTTTAAAGAACAATTGTCTCTCTTCCAGAGCTACAGAATTTCCAAAATCTCTCCACTCTAGAAATGAAGACATCACTGCCACTGGAGTAAACTGAAACTGGGCACCATTTTGGTCTAAAAGTGAATTCCACTGATTTTCAGCACCCTTCTATGGCCCTAAATGGTAGGGAGTGCATGGGGCTGAGAGATCTACCAGTCTTGGGCACCTAAACAATTTCCTTAATGGTTAAGGAAAGCTTTTAGATCTGTTGGTGTATAATTCAGAGTTGGGTTTTTATATTTTGACATGCCAACCATCCCCCCTCTAGCACAAACTCCCAAGTCCATGCTTTTTAACTTCAACCTTCACCATCATGAACATCTTTGGGCAAAGGTGGGGGGGGGGGGGGGGGGGCGCAGGCTAATAGCAACACAAAATACACCCAGTTTTTACTAGATTCAGTTTGCTAAATGTGCAGAAAGCCTTTAGGCTGGGTTCACTTATGTGCATTGAATGCTGCAGGTTTCCCCTCATCCAATTTGCATGACTGACTATGACCAGCTCTCAATGGAGCTGGTTCACATCTGCAGAACAGCCGCAGAGCACACTGCCAAAGGGTCTTGTGTCCCTTTGGGGGGGGGCGAGGGGTGCACTGAGCTTCCCAGTGAGACTGTAGAGGTGCTAGGACAAGTCTGATCATTCAAAAAAGTGTACTGAGTTCCCAGCATAGTTGAAGAACTAACCATGACGTATGCACAGATTGCTCAACTTGGGTACAACCAGCTTTTAATTGCAATCATTGCTAGGGGCCATACCAGCTGTCCTAATATTGTCTTCTCCTGAAGGGGCACCCCCACACACTAGGAGTAGACAATGGCTCGGTAGGAGGGATTCCTGCATGCAGGAAAAATTCAGTGCATAGCCGGTGTTCTGCGAAAGTTCCCCCCTCTACTGCGCCTGCGCAGTAGGATCTGGCGGGAATAGCCGAAGCGGAACAGCTGAAAATCAGCTGTACACGGCGCATGTAAGAGGGCCCCTCACAGGCACGCCACGCTTCGGGCACGGCCTCGCTCGGCTCTTTTAGATTCCCCCTCTAGGTCCACTTGGATGGTGGGAAAGGAACCTGGACCTAGGGCACAGGTGCCGTGTACAGCTGATTGAAGCATTTGAGCTTCGGCTATCTCCGGTGGCTGACAGTAGTACGAACTGCGCAGTACAGGGGGGAACTTATCCGCCGAGGGAACATTCTCAGCAAGACACCGGCCTTGGTGTAGTCAGTTCCTTATTAGGAAAGCAGTGGGACTGGCAGGAACACCAGGGATTTTCATTGTATTGAATTTCCTAAGAACAGTCATAAAAAAAGCGTTACACCCCCCCCCCCCCCCCCCCCCCCAAGATTTCATATTCCTGATATGTGCCTGCAGTATCATGTAAAGTGTTCACTCCCCCCTTGTGAAAAGTGCATACACCCTCCAATGCTCTGATTGGCTCACTATAGTTTTAATGAAGACCTTGTGCATGTAGTACTGGGGACTTGCATTAGTCCCTGCCCTTAAACTTGTAAAATAAGGCCCCCTACCTAATATGCACATACTAAGGCCAGTTTAGACTGGAGCGATCACAGACTTGGGATATAGGAGAACTGTTTGTTTTAAAGTTCTTCAGGAAGAGCTGGTCAATAGCTGACTTTTTTTTTTTATTCATCGAGCCTGGACACTATATCAGCATGTCACTGTATAGTGCTAACTTTTATAAGGAGTGACTTCAAAAGCCCATTGTCCTGACATGTTGCGCTTTTGGGACTATGTTCTTTGACTGGGGTGGTTACTGAGAGCTTGCTTGGAATTTCAGTTACACATTACTGGGGTTTGGTAACCACAGCTATGGACCTGTTGCCCGATTACTCTACACATGGCACCCAGGTACCTTTTTATCCAGCTGTCACTCCGGTCCCAACCATGGAAGATGTTGCTTTATGAAGCAGAACATATCTGGGGGTCCAGGGCTATCAAATGCTAGCCCAGGAATTGCTGCCACTAACTTGAAATCGCCATAAAAATATCATTGTAACATATGGCCTATAACGTATTCCTATGTGGGTGCTGGACTGAGGTGGCTGTTGTAATTTTTTTTTTTTTTTTTTTTTCTCTGTATAAATTCAGTGTTTCTAATAAAGTGTGTGTGGTGTGGGGTTTTTTTTTTTTTTTTTTTTTGTACCAAAAACTGGTGTCTTGCTCTTTGGGGTAGCAGTCACTTGCCTCCATGTTCCAGAGCTTGATCTGCAGCTTCTTGGCAGAGATACCCAGTCGGGGTGTTCAGAGTCTGTCACAGAAACCAATTAAAGCAGAGGTCCACCCTAAAAAAAAATTACATAAAAATGCTTCGGGGAAAAAATTTTTTACTTACCAGAAATGGCTGTTGCGCAGATTAGTACAATCTGTCACTTCCTACTCTACGGTTATCTTCATTCTCCTCCTCACGTTGTCTTCTGGGGAATGGGATGTGCTGTGTTCTAGGGACTGCGTCCCAGAACACAGCCAGCCATTCACAAAGCCCTGCATGACTCGTGCATGCGCAGTAGGAAATGGACAGTGAAGCTGCAAGGCTCCACTACCTGTTCCCTCAGTTCAAATGGTGGCGCTGGGACTTGGGCGGCCGACATTGCGGGCACCCTGGACAGGTAAGTGTGATTATTAAAAATCGGCAGCTACAGTGTTTTGTAGCTGCTGACTTTTAAATGTATGGGGTTTTTTTTTTTTTTTTTTCCTTGGCTGGACCTCAGTTTTATCTAGTATTGGTGTTTATTCACTACAACTGGAGAGTGCAAAATCTGGTGCAGCTATGTATAGTACCCAATTGCCTCCTAATTTCAGCTTGTTCAGTTAGTCTTCTGTAAAGGAGTTAAATAATAATGTTATACTTGCCTGCTCTATGTAATGGTTTTGCACAGAGCAGCCCCGATTCCTTTCTCAGGTCACACGCTGATGCTCGGGGCTCCTCCCTCTTGCTAAGTACCCCCGTAGCAAGCTGCTTGCTATGGTAACTCATGTGTACTTACTCCCAAGCCAGCTCTGTATGCATGAGACGGGCTTGGCCCTGCTCCCGCCTCACTGGCTGTGATTTCTGGCAGCCAGTGAGGGGCTTGGGTAAGTATTGGAGGCTGCACACTGAAGGTGTGTGTTCGTGGGTTTTTTTTTTGTCCCCGCCCCCCCCAAGGGGAAGTAAAGTCTTATTTGTAACTACAGGTAAGCCTATGTTTATCTGTAGGTACTACCCTGTTTCCCCAAAAATAAGACCTAGCGTGATTGTCAGTGATGGCCACAATATAAGCCCTACCCCCCCCCCCACAATAAGCTCTAGTTAAAGTCCTTGTAGGTCTTATTCTCTGGGTAGGGCTTATTTTTGGGGAAACAGAGTAGGGCTTATTTGGGGGGTAGGGCTTATATTGAAGCCATCGCTGACAATCACGGTAGGTCTTATTTTTGGGGAAACAGGGTATAAATATCTCTTGAACTTGCACTGTTTAGAAGAAATTCACTATATATGTTGCTGCATGTGCACCAAGGAATGGCCACTCATGCAGTTTCTTTAGGGCCATGAGCAGTGGTACCCACATCATTGTGGCTGGAGCCTGTGAACCCAGAAGAAACACCGGGCAAGATGTCAGTGGTGTGCAGGCGGGGCTGTGATCTACGGTAGCTCATAATGAGCTAGTATGTGACGCATACTAGCTCATTATGTCTTTTGTCTTACAGGTTTTTCTTTTGGGCTGTACCTCTTTAATGCACAAAGAGAGGAAAAAACAACTTCAGCCTCTACAACCATTTCAAGCTTTGACCACGGGCTGGCTTCACATGGGTGATCCTTGTAATGTGCATCTGCCTGCTCAGCAGGGGATCTCCTTGCAGGCAGATGACAGGTCCGCACTGCTATGCAAAGTGAACACAACCCGCTGTTCTCTATGGGCTGTCCAATCTGCTGGTTTTGGTGGATTGGACACCAGCGGACATGTGTCCGCTAACATTCACCGCTCCATAGAGAGCTATGGATGGTCCAATCAGGTCTGTCTGAAAAACTGACAGGCAAACCTGATTGGACGTCCCATGTGAAACCAGCCATAGTGTGGGAGGAAACTGGAGTACCCAGAGGAAATTCACACAAGCACATGAACACTCGATGCAGGTTGGGAAGAAAAGAGTGTCAAAGAAACACACAAATGCACAGGGGGAGATTTACTGAAACTGGAGCGCTCATAATCTGGTGCAGCTTTGCATGGTAGTCAAATAATGTCTAACTTCAGTAAGATACCTTTCACACTGGAGGCGGTTTTCAGGTGCTTTAGCGTTAAAAATAGCACCTATAAAGCGCCTGAAAAAGCCTCAGCTGCAATCCTGGTGTTTAAGCCTGAGTGCTTTCACACTGGGGTGCTGCGCGGGCAGGGCATAAAAAAAAAAAAAAAAGTCTTGGAAGCAGCTTCTTTGCAGTGCTGTATGCGCAGTGAATACGCTGCTCCTATAGCGCCCCTGCCCACTGAAATCAATGGGCAGTGCCGCAAGCCTTAGGCCTATCCTGGGGGACATCTAGTTGCTAGTCTGTCTGAGGGCCTATACAAAATCAGGAGAGCAGAAGAGGGTTGAGACTGCAGGCCTGTAGTCCAACCAGAAGTAATGCTTCCGCCAGCTGGGGAACCAGTTGTGGTTGGAGGTAAAGGGGAAGCTGTTACCACAAAGGGACCATCCGCCTTGTTCCACGGAGACCAGCGGGAGTAAGCTGAGGCTACTACCAGAGCAGACTTCTCACCAGCTGGGGATGGTAAAGAAGTGGGAAAACCTTCAGTAAGTGCCAAGTCGGGGACCCAGCAGGACAGCAGAGGAGACACTTGTGGAGCATTGGCAAGTTCCAAGCAAGGGACCTAGCATGTCTGTGGGGGTGACACTTGAGTATCTGTGAGTGCCAAGCCAGGGACCCAGCAGGGAAGCGGGAGTGACGCTTGAGGAAGATGCTGAGTGCTAACAGTGGAAGAGCTCGGGGGATCCAGTGGATCTGAAGTCTAGTGAGAGAGACTGGGAGCTCATTGAGTGAAGACCCAAAGTGAGTGATTGTGGGTTAAGCTGAGAACTGTTCGAGTTGCAAATAGTTGAATTCAATTACAGTTAGTAACTTCTACAAGACTGTTGCCTTAGGAGGCAGCGTCCTACCTATACAGAAGTGGTGTCCGGCTGGAGGCCCTCACCTGTATAGCTGTCTGCTTGTAGAAGTCTGCCAATTAACATTGCATCTACTTAAGAGTGTCATGGCCCTAACCCTCTCCCCCCCCCCCCCCCCAGCTCTGTTTAAGAGACAATGGGGGTTATTTACTAAAGGCAAATCCACTTTGCACTACAAGTGCACTTGGAAGTGCAGTTGCTGTAGATCTGAAAGGGACATGCATTGAAAATAAAAAAACAGCATTTTTGCTTGTACATGATAGGATGATAAAATCAGCAGATCTTCCCCTCAGATCTAAAGCGACTGCACTGCCAAGTGCACTTGTAGTGCAAAGTGGATTTGCCTTTAGTAAATCAACCCCGAGGTTGAAAAAAGACACAAGTCCATCAAGTCCAACCTATGTGTGTGATTATATGTCAGTATTACATTGTATATCCCTGTATGTTGTGGTCGTTCAGGTGTTTATCTAATAGTTTGTTTTTTTTAAACTATCAATGTCCCCGGCTGAGACCACCGCCTGTAGAAGGGAATTCCACATCCTTGCCGCTCTTAAAGTAAAGAACCCTCTACGTAGTTTAAGGTTAAACCTCTTTTCTTCAAATTTTAGTGAGTGGCCACGTGTCTTGTTAAACTGCCTTCCACAAAAAAGTTTTATCCCTATTGTGGGGTCACCAGTACGGTATTTGTATATTGAAATCATATCCCCTCTCAAGCGTCTCTTCTCCAGAAAGAATAAGTTCAGTGCTCGCAACCTTTCCTCATAACTAATATCCTCCAGACCTTTTATTAGCTTTGTTGCCCTTCTTTGTACTCGTTCCATTTCCAGTACATTCTTCCTGAGGACTGGTGCCCAGAACTGGACAGCATACCCCAGGTGCGGCCGGACCAGAGTCTTGTAGAGCGGGAGAATTAGCGTTTTATCTCTGGAGTTGATCCCTTTTTAATGCATGCCAATATTCTGTTTACTTTGTTAGGCTCAGCAATGGCATGCAATGCCAAGCTGCTGCTATCATCTACTAGGAACCCCAGGTCCTTTTCCATCCTAGATTCCCCCCCGAGGTTCTCTACCCCCCCCTCCGTGTATAGATTGCATTCATATTTTTGCCACCCAAATGCATTATTTTACAGTTTTCTAAATTAAACCTCATTTGCCATGTAGTCGCCCACCCCATTAATTTTGTTCAGATCTTTTTGCAAGGTTTCCACATCCTGCAGAGAAGTTATTGCCCTGCTTAGCTTAGTGTCGTCCGGTATAGTATAATATGGTGAAGGAGAGGACTTGAGGACCACTGCTGGCTCACATGTTTCGAAGGGATACCTTCTTCCTCAGAGAAAAGGGTTAAATGTGGTCCTAGGGGGTGCTTACTAACTGTGTTGACTGGGGGAAGAGTGAGATTCATGTTTCTGCTTAACAGAAACACAAGATCTCCATCTTCCCCTCTGACAGACCGCCCTTCTGCCTCTCTCGGGAGTGATGAGCGTGTGTCGGCGAACACCAGACCTGCTGATTGGCACCTGCTGTGTCCAATCACAGCGGGACGCCTGCAGCACATGCGCCCCAGACCCGGAAAAAGCTGCAACGTACCTGTACGTCATTTTGCGCTAATGGACTGCCCTGCTGCAGTAAAAGTACATGGGGCGGTCCGGTAGCGGTTAAAAAATAAATAAAAATACTCAAAAAAAAAAAAAAAAGTGGAATTTATTTTCTCCCCTGAAATTGAGTTTTCACTTTTGAAAAATGTCACCTCAATCACTGCTCTAAGTTGTCCTTTGACTATGTGGTTGTAGCTGGACTTAATAACACTTTAAAGCCTCGTACACACGATCGGACTTTCTGACAACAAGACTGTGGAATTTTGTTCGAAGGGTGTTGGCTCAAACTTGTCTTGCATGGGGGCGTGGCCTGGAGCTGCATGCGGTGAGATGTGCCTAAGCTGAGCTCCACCGGCGGTGGCATTTTTCTTTGATCCTGACCCCAGTAAATAGAGCCACCGTACCGGCACCTTACCACCAAAGTCCTGGTACACTGCGGAACTATGTCCCCACCTCGCAGAACGGCTGAAACGGCTAGCAAACTTGCCTAATTCCGCCATCAGGACGGATAGTCACAGGCCCAAGATGGTGGCTCCCCATTCTCCTCATCTGCAGCGCGCGCTGCTGACAAAAGCGAGATCCTGAAGGCTATTGCCGCATGCCAAATATCCCTCACTACCAGGATTGAGGAGGTAAAGACAGATATTTCTAACACTAACACTGGCACATCTACCCCACTGGACGAGTGGGAATCGTTTAAAAAACATGCTAGAATGCTGCTCACTGAATGCATATCCAGGTTTAGGAGAAACTCTAAGCTTACCTATACTCAAGCTACAGTGCAACTAGCCGAAGTAGAAACTAACTATGTGACTTCTCCTACACCAGACACACTGGCACAGCTGAAGCTGCAAACTAGGGTGGTTGACCAGATGTGTCAGGAAAGGGCTAAATACAAGATGTTCTTCAGTAAACAAAAGGCCTTTGAACACGTGGAACGCCCAGACAAGCTATTAGCTTATCTGGCACACCTTGACTCCAGACCTCAGGTGGTCATCACCCTGAAGTCTGCCACGGCGGGCGATATTACAGACCCTGCACTGATAGTTAAGGAATTTGAAGGTTTCTTTAAGGAAGTATACACATCCAAGGTGAACTACCCCTTACAAGACCTAGAAAATCTATTCGATACCCTTACACTCCCTAAACTAAATGCAGAACAAGTTGAGATGCTCGAGGCCCCTCTGTCCACAGATGACATTAAACTTGCCATCTCCCACTTTGCCAAAGCCAAGGCCCCGGGTTCTAATGGGTTACCAATTGAATTTTATGCACACTTATTCCTAGACTTCTTACTTTATATCAAGCAATATTTAAGGCTAACGCCCTCCCTGAGTCCATGCGGGAAGCTATCATAGTCCTAATCCCTAAACCCGGAAACGTTCCCCACTTACCCGAATCATATAGGCCCATTTCACTCTTACAAACAGACATCAAAATATTGGCAAAAATCCTAGCCCTGTGTTTAAATAAGGTTATCCTCTCCCTCATACACCCTAACCAAACAGGCTTTATGCCAGCCAAAAACACAGCATTTAACACCAGATGCCTCTTCATGAATGTCCAGGCCTCTCACCAGCAAATAGGTTCTAGAGTAGTGGTCTCCCTTGATGCAGCCAAGGCACTCGACTCGTTCGAATGGCAGTACCTATGGCATTGTCTCTAGCTTTGGATTTGGCCCTAATTTTGTTAAGTGGCTCACTATTCTGTACAATGCTCCTCAGGCTAGAGTTGTGGCTAACGGATGGACCTCTGCTGCTTTCCCACTTTCAGGGGGGACGCGGCAGGGATGCCCCATCTCACCCCTACTATATGCGCTGGCAGTGGAACCCCTGACAGTGGCACTTAAAAACCATCCAGATGTCCACGGTTTAGCCTCAGGCATAGTGGAGGAAAAGGTAGGGCTCTATGCCGATGACATGATATTATATCTCTCAGACTCGGGTCCCTCCCTCCAAACAGCCCTACAGGTTATCGAGAACTTTGGCAGGTTCTCTGGGCTCAAAATGAACTGGGACAAATCCCAAATTTTTCCCATTGATGTATTCCCTCCATTGAGAGAACAGGCTAGCTTACCTCTTGTAAGAGTGAGCACTCTTAAACATTTGGGTATACAGATCTCCAGGTCACTGACAGACTTCATCCCTCAAAATATGGAACCCCTAATCCCATTCAATAAATTTAAGATCCAAACTTGGGTAAGATTACCGGTGGGTGTGATGGGTCGTATAGGCCTAGTTAAAATGATACCTTTACAAAAAATCCTATATGTACTATGGCATTCTCCAATATATATTCCCCTTAAATACTTTAAAATCATGGACACACTCCTTCAATCCTTTATATGGGGACCAGGCAGGCACAAACTCTCATGGAAGACTATACAATGTCCGACGACACTGGGGGGGGCCTTGCTGTCCCAGACGTTGGGACATACTATTTGGCCGCACAACTATCGCAATTCTATCACATAGATAAGTCAGATAGACATAGGTATTTGGTATCAGTATCAGAATCAACGGACTCACGCTTCCCACACCCCTTTTTTGACATACTGAGAGGACTAAAGGGCTCGATGATATCTCCTCATCGCTCCAAACTCTCATTTCAGCATAAGAGGATTTTTGGACCTGGTGACCTCCAGGCTGGATTATCCGGTGTTTCATGACAACACTCCTCTTTGGTACAACAAACTCCTCCCGGAGCTGCTCCAGGTACCTGACCCCTCAATTTGGATATCCCGGGGAAAATATATCTACTGTCCCATTTACTCCATAATGGAGAAATTAAAAACTTTTGACTAGCTAAAAATAGAATTTGATCTTCCAAATCATATGCTATTCCGCTCCTTTCAGGTGCGCCATGCTCTCCACGTCCAATTCACGGACACACATCCCGATATATCCTCCCTGGACATACTCAGTAATCCTTCGTGAACAACCGCGTCAGCTCGTATCCCTCTTCTACAATATGCCCAAACTAGCTATTGTAGAGGATTGGGGTGAAATACTAGAGACTCCCAAACTGGTATCTCCTAAACTATCTGACAGGCTTATACAAATTTACATTACCCACAGAGCATACCTAACCCAACGATTGGCCAAATTTTGTCCATCTCGCAGCGACAGGTGCCCTAGATGTCTTATCACATTGGTACCTTTGACCACATAATTTAACAGTGCCCTCGGATTCAGGGTTACTGGTCTCAAATAGTCCAGTTCTTACATGATCAAATGGGTTCGCCAGTGTCCCTGGACCCCAAACAATGCCTATTGGGCCTGTTCCCTGAAGATGAAATGGATAAATTCACACGTCACTTCTTACACGAAACACTGTTCACAGCAAGGAAAATGGTGGCCCGTAACAGGATCCAGGCGGCAGCCCCTACACTATAAGCCTGGATTGCAGAGATTAATAACACACTGCCTTATAAAAAAAGTGGTCTACATGAATAGAGGGTGCCCGGCCAAATATAATAAAATTTGGGACAGATGGCTGAACTCCTCTACAACTTGCATCTTGTAATTCTATCAAACATATTTTATGCCTGTGCAATCCATCTCCTGGATTGTATACTGTCAATATGCAAATGTATAGTATACATGGTCTTTAACCACTTCAATACAGAGCACTTAGACACCTTCCTGCCCAGACCAATTTTCAGCTTTCAGCGCTGTCGCAGTTTGAATGACAATTGCGCGGTCATGCTACACTGTACCCAAACTAAATTTTTATCATTTTGTTCCCACAAGCTTATAGAGCTTTCTTTTGGTGATATTTGATCACCTCTGCGGTTTTTATTTTTTGCTAAACAAATAAAAAAAGACCGAAAATTTTGAAAAAAAATAAATAAAAGTTTTGCTTTTGTTTCTGTTAAAAAAATTTGTAAATAAGTAAGTTTTCTCTTTCACTGATGGGCACTGATAAGACGGCACTGACAGGCACTGATACGGCGGCACAGATGAGGTGGCACCAATGAGCGGGCACTGACGATGGGCACTGATATGCAGCACTGATGGGCACTGGTAGGCGGCATTGATGGGTGGCACTGATATGCAGCACTGCTGGGCATTGATAGGCGGCACTGCTGGGCACTTATGGGTGGCACTGGTTGGCACTGCTGGGCACTGATAGGCGGCACTGCTGGGCACTGATAGGGTGGCGCTGATAGGCGGCACAGATGGGCACTGCTGGGCACTGATACGCAGCACTGATATGAGGCACTGATGGGCATCCCTGGTGGCACTGGCAGTGGTAGGCATTGGAGTGGGCACTGATTGGCAGCTGCCTGGGCACATAGTGGCATTTCCCTGGGGGTCTAGGGGCATATCTGGTGGTCCAGTGTGGATGGCTTCCCTGGTGGTCCTGGGTGGGATCCGAGGGGGGGCTGTGCTGATAAACAATCAGCACAGACCCCCCCTGTCAGGAGAGCAGCCGATCGGCTCTCCTCTACTCGCGTCTGTCAGACGCGAGTGAGGAAAAGCCAATCACCGGCTCTTCCTATTTACATCGTGATCAGCCGTGATTGGACACGGCTGATCACGTGGTAAAGAGTCTCCGGTAGACTCTCTCGTGGTAAAGAGTCTCCGTCAGAGACTCTTTACCTAGATCGGTGTTGCAGGGTGTCAGACTGACACACCGCAACAACGATCACCGCGATGCGTGCCCCCGGGGGCGCGCAGCAGCTCGATATTCCTGATCAAACCACTTTGCCGCCGTCATTTGATAATAGGGCAGGCGGCAAGTGGTTAATGTATGTGGAACACCGACACCAACAATACTGGTTGAGTTCAGTTCATTTGTTTAATAATTGCTTTAATTTAATTTGAAGTTTATTGAGCTGAACGTTCATATTTGTTATATGTAATACATTGTAAGAACTTCTTGTATAATTCTTTTTGTACCAAACAGAAAAGAAACTCAAACTTTTTGTTTCTAATAAAAAAAAACAAAAAAAAAACTTGTCTTGCATACAAACGGTCACACAAAGCTCTTTAGCGCCACCCTTTGGGCTCCTTCTGCTAATTTCGTGTTAGTAGAAGTTTGGTGAGTTTTGAATCGTGCTTTTCAGTTAGTTTCTGAACGACCGTTTGTCAACCAGCCTTGTTGGGGAATCTGAGGAGATAACGTGTTATTTATTGTTGGCCTTGGAGTTATTGCTTTGACATTATTTTTTTTGTTGAATAATGATTTGATTTGTTATATTTTCTATATTTATGGATGCATAGAGTGCCATTTTTGGTTAAGTTCTATTGGCAGATAGCATGTCTAATTTTATTTGCTTTATTTGTTTAATGCACAATAAAAGTTGTGTAGAATAATACTTGGCTATGTGCTTTCCTTCAAATGACAGTTTGGGAGTAGGCAGTTACATTTTGAAAAAACACAATGTAAAATTGACAAGGAACACCAACATAGTTGTATCTTTGATCTTATAAACTACAGGATAATGGTGTTCTGGTAATTCGCACAAATTAAAAAACAAAAAACAAAAAAAAAAACATAACAATATTATTCTTGATATCACTAGAAAAAAAAAAAGCCTTTGAAAATTTGTTTGCAATAACTCCATCAGTATCACCAGCAAAGCAGCTTCATTATTATCCCATTAAAGAAGAAGAGAATTGTGCGCTGCATTTCCAGATTTCATAATTTGCCGCATTACGAATGTTAATTCTCCATTACAAACGCTAGTTTACAAGACCGACCGCTTCTGCTTCCGAGCATGCATGTTTGTACTTTGGACTTTTGTCCCACGGACTTGTGTACACACGATTTGGACAATCCGACAACAAACATTTGTTGGCAGAAAATTTGAGAGCATGCTAGCCAACATTTGTTGGCAGAAAATCCGACAACAGTTGTCCGATGTAGCGGACACACGGTCGGACTTACCGCCAACAGCCTGACATCCCACATTTCCCGTTGGAAAATCCGATCGTGTGTACGCGGCATAACTTCAGCTAACCCTGTTTAAAGCCTCGTACACACGATCGGACTTCCATCTGACTTTTCTGTGGATTTTTGTCCGAATGGGCGTTGGCCGTGAACTTGTTCTGCATACACACGGCAGAACACTTTCAGCCAACTTTAACCAAATCACATGGTTTTTCAGCTCTTTACCCGCCACCCTTTGGGCAAATTCTGCTATTGCTGGCTGATGTTTAGCATTGGTTCTGAGCATGTGTGTTTGTACTTTGGACTTTAGTCCGATGGACTTGTGTACCACACGATCGGATTATCCTCCATTGGACATTTGTTGTTGTCAAAGTTTGAGATCATGCACAGCGAACATTTGTTCGTTGAAAAAGCAACAACAGTTGTTCGATGGAGCATACACATGGTCGGATTGTCCGATTAAAACAGGTCCATCAGACCGTTGTTGTCAAAGTCCGATCGTTTGTATGGGCCTTTAGAAGTTACAACAGATTGGGGGGGGGGATATATGGATTAAAAACTGGCCATTGGCAGGGTGTTATGGTTTGTCACAACCACCAATAACTGACTTTTGCTGGACACTTGGCCTGCACTTAAAGAAGAGACAAATATAAATAAAAGGACATGCAAGAAAAAATACATAAAAACATAAAGGCAAAAAAAAAAATATATCCTATATTGAGTAGGATCATTACAGGTTACCAGACTACTATAATAGGCTGCTAGGTCCTTTGTCTTTAATCCCTCTCTGCCTATGATTTGGTGACTACTCTGGATGATTTTCTTCAAGGGTCTGCCTGTTCCTCTGGCTAGTTCATTTCTGTGCAGATTCTATACATCTTGTATAGCTGGCATTGTATTTCTCCATGTGAAACGTTTAGTTGCCTGTCGTTTCGTTGTCACTGTCACCAGCTCTGGTGTGGAAGGGGGAGTTCTGCAGACAGGGAGGGGCTGTAGGCAGCAGAGCAGCTGCAGTGAGAAGAATGGAAGCAGCAGGCACAGCTATATCAATGGATAGATGGACAGAGACAACCAGATGGTGGTAATACAGAAATGCGCAAGGTCTCGCCTGATTCCCTGTGACCATCGATGGTGACGTCACCATGAAGAGCTCTAGAGTGAGTGTCCTGTGCATGTCGTTTTCTACTATATTATTACAACAATGAGGTAGTTGGCCAGCTCCCACCACTGGAGGTAATGATCGTTATGCGTTAGGCCAACAACAGAGGCACCGACAGCACATGTTGATGCCCCTGCCTAACGTGGCTTGTGCTGCCAAAGGGGACCTAGAGTATAAATATGGAAGCTACTGTTACCCTTTCTGTACAGTAGGATTTCTTCTTTGCAGTGGAAGCAATTTTGGTGTTTCCATCCTATTCCTGTTCTGGTGATCTCCCACCAGCTTTCTTGGTGGCCAAGGGTCACCACCAGGACGAATAAAGAGGGTCAATCTCTCCAGCAGGGACACAGACAGCAATAAAGACCTAATTCGCATAAAAAGCCAGCACGCCACATGGAAGAACCTCAAAAATACTATTTATTGGGGTTCAATTGTAAAGTGCAGACTGCGAAAACATGCCAGAATGTGGAAAAGAGATGGTTCAGGGGCCTCCTCCACTTTCTCATTTCTGAAAATGCTTTCAGAAATAGAAGTGTTAATAATTTATTTTTATCAATTAGCAAAATAGGAAGTAAATGAAGAGAAGAGATCTAATCAATATTTAATGTGTCCACCCTTTGCCTTCAAACAAGCATCAATTCTTCTAGGTAGATTTGCACACAGTTTTTGAAGGAGCTCGGCAGGTTGGTTGTTACAAACATCTTGGAGAACTAACCACAGATCTTCTTTGGATGTCGGCTGCCTCAAATCCTTGGGTTTCTTCATGTAATCCCAGACAGACTCCATGATGATGCAATCGTGGCTCAGTGGAGGTCAAGCCATCACTTCCAGGACTCCTTGTTCTTCTTTACTCCTGAAGATAGTTCTTAATGACATTGGCTGTATGTTTGGGGTAGTTGTCATGCTGCACAATAAATTTGAGGCCAATCACATGCCTCCCTGATGGTATAGCATAATGGATAAGTATCTGCCTTTATTTCTCAGCATTGAGGACACCATTGATCCTGACCAAATCTCCAACTCCATTTGCAGAAATGCAGCCCCAAACTTGCAAGAAACCTCCACCATGTTTTTACAGTAGCCTGCATACACTCATTATTGTAGCGCTCTCCAGCCCCTCACCAACAAACTGCTCCCTGCTACAGCCAAATATTTCACATTTTGACTCGTTAGCCCAGAACACCTGCTGCCAGTTTCCTGCACCCCAGTTCCAAGGTTTTTGTGCATAGTTGAGTCGCTTAGCCTTATTTACATGTCAGAGGTATGGCTTTTTGGCTGCAATTCTTCCATGAAGTCCACTTCTGGCCAGGCTTCTCCAGAACATTAGATGGGTGTACCTGGGTCCCACTGGTTTCCTCCAGTTCTGTGGTGATGGCACTGCTGGACATCTTCTGACGTTGAATCAGTGCCCAAAAAGGCTGCCCAACAGTTCCACTTATCAGTACTTCCTATCAGAACCCATCAGTGCTGCATATCAGTGCCTCCTCATCAGTGCCCATCAATGCCTCCTCTTCAGTGCCTATCAATGCCACCTCATCAGTGCAGCCTCAACAGTGCCCGTCAGTGCCGCCTCATCTGTGCCCATCAATGCAGCCTCAGTGCCCATCAATGCAGCCTCATCAGCGCACATCAGTGAAAGAGAAAAATGACTAGGAATGGTCAGGAGTGGGTTCCCCCAGGGTTCTGTGCTGGGACCAATCCTATTTAATTTGTTTATAAATGACCTGGAGGATGGGGTAAACAGTTCAATCTCTGTATTTGCGGACGATACTAAGCTAAGCAGGGCAATAACTTCTCCGCAGGATGTGGAAACCTTGCAAGAAGGTCTGAACAAAATAATGGGGTGGGAAACTACATGGCAAATGAGGTTTAATGTGGAATAATGCAAAATAATACATGTGGGTGGCAAAAATATGAATGCAATCTATACACTGGGGGGAGAACCTCTGGGGGAATCTAGGATGGAAAAGGACCTGGGGGTTCTAGTAGATGGTAGGATCAGCAATGGCATGCAATGCCAAGCTGCTGCTAACAAAGCAAACAGAATATTGGCATGCATTAAAAAGGGGATCAACTCCAGAGATAAAACGATAATTCTCCCACTCTACAAGACTCTGGTCCGGCCGCACCTAGAGTATGCTGTCCAGTTCTGGGCACCAGTCCTCAGGAAGCATGTACTGGAAATGGAGCGAGTACAAAGAAGGGCAACAAAGCTAATAAAGGGTCTGGAAGATATTAGTTATGAGGAAAGGTTGCAAGCACTGAACTTATTCTCTCTGGAGAAGAGACGCTTGAGAGGGGATATGATTTCAATTTACAAATACCGTACTGGTGACCTCACAATAAGGATAAGACAAGTGGCCACTCATTAAAATTAGAAGAAAAGAGGTTTAGCCTTAAACTACGTAGAGGGTTCTTTACTGTTAGAGCGGCAAGGATGTGGAATTCCCTTCCACAGGCGGTGGTCTCAGCGGGGAGCATCGATAGTTTCATGAAACTATTAGATAAGCACCTGAATGACCGCAACGTACAGGGATATACAATGTAATACTGACATATATATATATATGTTTGGGGGTTCAAAATAGTTTTAAAGCAATGAAATACGGATTTTAACTTGTAAGCAACAAGTGTCAGAAAAAGGCTTAGGCGTGAAGGGGTTAACTAGTGGCGTTTCAGCTGCACAGGGAGTGTATTGTTTTTAGTGAGTCAGCTGACTCAGACTTGCACTGTGTAAAGGAAGCAGTAAAGCAAAATCATTGTGTTGCACTACAAAGCAGAGCCTGACTGAAAACAAAACAGATCTTATGTAAATTAAATATTACAAAGTATTCAAAAGGAACATAACTTTTAAAATAATAACACTTTTCAATTATTTATCTAAAAACAAATGTGAAAATGTTATATATATTTATTTTTAATTCACAAAGCTAAAAACACCAGGATAAGGATCCTTATTTTTCAAAAACTGTCAGTTATTTTCATCTGGGTCCAATGAGATTTGAAAGTGACAGTCATGAGTACAGGCTGAAGATAACGATCCTTATCCTTGTGTACAGCTTTGTGAATTGAGTCTAATATGTGGTAATGGGACACCAAATGTGTCTGGCTGTGGGGAGGCTCAGAAAAGATGCTCTTTCCAAATCTTTTATTTTACTCCAGTATTTTGGTTTGCTTAGCATCTATGGATATTATGTGTATAATTTCAGCATTATTATTATTATACGAGATTTATATAGCGCCAACAGTTTACGCAGCGCTTTACAATGTATAAGGGGGACAACACAATTACAGTACAGTTCAATACAAAAGGTACAGGAAGGTCCGGCTCATAGAGCTTACATTCTAAAGGGAGGGGGTGGTGGTACAAAAGGTAATAGCTGCAAAGAATGATTTGATGGGGGTGGCTCAGGGACAGTTATGTGGGTGTGGGATAGGCTTCCCTGAATAAATGAGTTTTCAGGGATCTCCTAAAGGTGGACAGGGTAGGGGCTGATCGGACATACTGGGGCAGGGAATTCCAGAGGATGGGAGAGGCTCTGGAGAAGTCCTGAAGGCGAGCATGGGAGGAGGTAACAAGGGAGCTAGAGAGCAGGAGGTCCTGGGAGGAGCGGAGGGGGCGATTTGGGCGATATCTGCAGATGAGGTTGGTGATGTAGATGGGGGCGATGTTGTGAATGGCCTTGTATGTTATGGTTAGCATTTTGAATTTTACACAGTGGGGTAGGGGAAGCCGGTGAAGGGATTGGCAGAGAGGAGCAGCAGTCACAGATTGATTAGTGAGGTGTATTAGTCTAGCAGCAGCATTCATAATAGACTGAAGGGGGGATAGCCTGCTTAAGGGTAGGCCATTAAGGAGAGAGTTGCAGTAGTCGAGGCGGGAAATAATCAAGGAGTGAATAAGTTGCTTTGTGGTGTCATTATCAAATAATATATTAGCATTATCAAATAATATATGTTTGTGCTGCTGTAGGATGAGGAAAAGCAGAAACTGGACCAGTTCCTATCAGACCTGGCCCTTCTCGGATCCCTACAGGTAAAGTTACCTCTCTCTCTTTTTTTAATATATACCACACTGGTCAATATAATGAGAATGTTTAGTGTTTCTTTTTTAATATGTTTTTGGAAAAAAAAAATCTATTTACTCAGTTAATTATAAAATACTGTATATTGATATTTTTTGTTTTATTTCCAGCCTGCAGGTGGAGCTGTAGGCTCCTTTTCATGTGTTTACCTTTCTATTCTTAGCTGCTCTGTTGAGAAAATAAAAAACAGTTTACAGACCTTCTCCACTTGTCTACTGAGGCAAATTTAGAATTCTTCACACACACACTAGAAATGACTTTAGACGCATAAAGAATTTTGTATTTTCTGAAAGCAGAAGCTGGAGAATAAAGTGGTGGCAGTTGCAAGTTTTTATATTTGTATGATACTTGCACAGCTATTTATCAAACATATATTTTGCAGGAACAAATACACTAAAATGAGTTTCAGTGCAAACAAACACAAGATTATACCCAGTTTTTGGTAAAATATAAAAGATGAGGTTGGGTCAAGTATATAGATACCAAACATGCCATCTCTTAAAATTGCACGTGAAATCACAAACACTATGCTACCCGAAACTCTCCGTAGGAAAAACTCCTAAATATACACATAACTGAATGAGCCAGAAGAGGGAATTATCCCCCTTGCTTTGCTATCCCGGCTTTATTTAAGTGAAACTGTATGGAGTTTCAATTGGAGAGATAGATTGAAAACAGACAGCTTCAGAGAGCTATACTGTCTCTTTTAAAAACCTATAATGCTATGTAAATTTTATGCAATACATGCACCCTGCACAAAATGTTATATGTACAATAAACATTTTATAGTCTTTTTTTTTATGTATGTATTTGTAAACATGAGTATAAAAATGTAAAACTTAGGATGTATGATAAGACTGAGTTTCCCTTTAAAGCTCAACTTTGGACTCGGTGCTCCCCCCTTCTGGTCTCCACTGGCAGCATTTTAGTGGTTTTGTTGGTGTTTTATTATCTACCTTTTCCGCAGTCTCCGGGTCAGTCAGGTAACTTTGCAGGGTTCTCTTCCTCTTCGCTTCTACTGGTGGTTGGCAGTCCTCACCAATGAAGAGATCATTGCTTTCTGCAACAGTATACTGTGAATGAAGGGCGCCTTGGTGACGCACCCTTAGGGTCGGTTCACACTGGGGCGACTTGGGATCCGACTTGTACGCCCTCAAGTCGCCCCAAGTCGCCCCAAGTCGCTTTGTATTTAGATTAACATGGTGGGCAATGGGAGCGTCTTAATTGACACTACTGAAGTCGCTCCGACTTCAGAAAAGGTTCCTGTACTACTTCTATCCGACTTGTAGGCGACTTGTACCCATTCAACTCAATGTAAGTCGCCTGCAAGTCGGATCTCTCTGTAAAGTCAAGCGACTTTGCAGAGAAAACCCCTCCCTCCCCCCCTCCCTCCCAGAGAGGTGATTGGCCACAGGCAAAGTCGCCTGTCATGGAGGCGACTTCAAGTCGCCTCGTAATTTGCCGAAGTCGCGCTGAAGTCGCGCTGAAGTCGCGCTAAAGTCGCGCTGAAGCCGCGTTGAAGTCGCGGTACAAAGTCGCGCTAAAGTCGTGTTGCCCATGTGTGAACCGACCCTAAGGGAAGGGACATGACACCCTGAACTCACAGTAATTCCTTAATCTTCTTGGTTAAGTGACACTTGGTATCATTCAACCACTGGAAGAATAAGGACATCTAGTGGATGGGGGATAGGTAGTGAGGGGGACAGCCATGGATTGAAGGTAAGTATTGCAGCCTGAGCTTTGGGGGGGGAGTTTGTTACTGTCTGTAGAACTATTTTTAGTGATGAACAAAGTATACTGGAGTTAGGCTTTAACTATAATGTCTTCATTATTGTTGATCAGGGGTTCCGATACTTCCAGCCTTGGCTGAGGGGGAGGGAGGAGATTCTGCTCACTGTGGTGAATGATGACTTGGTGAGTACCGATATCTGATAATGATCAGTCCTCTGTATACATGAGTCTGGTTTCTCACCGGTTTTTCCTTGTCTTGTCTCCTAGGGCTGCCCGTTTCTCCGCTCTCCAGGGTCCCTCGGCAGTGACGCCAGCGGACACCTACCCACATACAGCAGTGGCCAGTCCACCCCCCGGTATTTATATATAATTTTATATATAATGTCTTTACATAGCATCCTGACCCAACCTAAAGCTGGCCATGCATGTAGTCATTTTATAAAATGGTCTTACTATCAACCCCATTTTCAGTTGACATTGCAAAGCAATAGTGAAGACAATAAATGGTGGTTTTGATCAACCACAAGAATCTAAATTTGTTTATTACAGAGACTTACATAGTGCCTCTATAGACAATTTAGACTTGCATTTACATACAGTATATAGAGGATGGGTAAAATTATGGAAATACCAGGTAAAATAATTAAATTGTTATCTAATATGGTGCTGGACCGCCT
Source organism: Aquarana catesbeiana (assembly GCF_042186555.1). Classification (NCBI taxonomy): domain Eukaryota; kingdom Metazoa; phylum Chordata; class Amphibia; order Anura; family Ranidae; genus Aquarana; species Aquarana catesbeiana. The sequence continues at coordinate 682,904,359 of NC_133326.1, forward strand.
TTGGCATCCAAGACGACCTGAATTCTCCTGGGAATTGCCAAATATAAGTCTTGGATGGTGGATATTGTATTCTGATACCACTCTTGCAAAAATCGCTCCAGTACTCGCAGATGCCGGAGGTGGAAAATGGGCCCGGACCTTGTTCTCCAAAATTGACCATAGTTTGCTCTATGATATTGAGGTCTGATGACCGCGGTGCCCAGGGAAGGTGCGAGACTTCATCTGCATGCTTGTCAAACCACAATTTGAAAACACCAGCTGTGAATCGGAGCATTATGGTTTTGGTAAATGGTTCTTCTGGAAACAATGTCTGCATGGGGTGTGCTTGGTTGGCCAAAATTTGTACATAGTCGATAGTAGTGACTCTACCTTTCAAGGTGATGATGGGGCCTGCAGAATACCAAGATATGGCTGCCCAAAGCATGATTGCGCCGCCACCATGCTTTACTGTTGGCATAAGACAACCCTGGTGTGTGAGCTTGGGACGGTGCTCGCCACACGTTAACACGTTCGGTGGTGGGAAGCAGTGTGAAGCTTGATTCATTGGACCATATTACAGTATTCCATTGATCACTAGTCCACGGTCTATGGGTGTTGCACCACTCGCTCCTCTTATGAGCATTAATATCGGACACTAGTGGTTTGGCAATTGCAGCTTGCCTGTGAATTTTTTGCTTATGGAGTTCCCTCCACACAGGTTTTGTGGACACGGGCTTTGGAAGAATGAGATTGAACTCTGCAGTTACTTTTGCATCAGTTGCTTTCTTATCACGGGTCACAATCCTGTGAAATGTCCTTTTGTCTCTTTCGGTCAGCTTACAGTGCCTTGAAATTTTCCACATTTTGTCATGTTACAAACAAAAAGATAAATGCATTTTATTGTGATTTTATGTGATAAACCAACACAAAGTGGCACACAATTGTGAAGTGGAAGGAAAATGATAAATGGTTCTTTACAAATAAATATGTGAAAATTGAGGCATGCATGTGTATTCGGCCACCTTTACTCTGATACCCCTAACTAAAATCTAGTGGAACCATTTGCCTCCAGAAGTCACCTAATTAGTAAATAGAGTCCACTTGTGTGTAATTTAATCTCAGTTTAAATACAGCTGTTCTGTGAAGCCCTCAGAGGTTTCTTAGAGAACCTTAGTGAACAAACAGCATCATAAAGGCCAAGGAACACACCAGACAGGTCAGGGATAAAGTTGTGGAGAAGATTAAAGCAGGGTTAGGTTATTAAAAAATATCCCAAGCTTTGAACATCTCAAGGAGCACTGTTCAATCCATCATTCAAAAATGGAAAGAGTATGGAACAACCGCAAACCTACCAAGACATGGCCGTCCACCTAAACTGACAGGCCGGGCAAGGAGAGCATTAATCAGAGAAGCAGCCAAGAGGCCCATGGTAATTCTGGAGGAGTTTCAGAGATCCACAGCTCAGGTGGGAGAATCTGTCCACAGGACAACTATTAGTCGTGCACTCCACAAATCTGGCCTTTATGGACGAGTGGCAAGAAGAAAGCCATAAGAAGTCCCGTTTTCAGTTTGTGAGAAGCCATGTGGGGGACACAGCAAACGTGCAAGAAGGTGCTCTGGTCGCATGAGAACAAAATTTAACTTTTTGGTCTAAAAGCAAAACGCTATGTGTGGTGGCAAACTAACACTGCACATCACCCTGAACACACCATCCCCACCGTGAAACATGGTGGTGGCAGCATCATGTTCTGAGGATAATATTCTTCAGCAGGGACGGGGAATCTGGTCAGAGTTGATGGGAAGATGGACGTAGCCAAATACAGGGCAATCTTAGAAGAAAACCTGTAGAGTCTGCAAAAGACTTGAGACTGGGGTGGAGGCTCATCTTCCAGCAGGACAAAGACCCTAAACATACAGCCAGAGCTACAATGGAATGGTTTAGATCAAAGCATATTCATGTGTTATAATGGCCCAGTCAAAGTCCAGACCTAAATCCCATTGAGAATCTGTGGCAAGACTTGAAAATTGCTGTTCACAGATGTTCTCCATGCAATCTGACAGAGCTTGAGCTATTTTGCAAAAGAAGAATGGGCAAAATTTTCACTTTCTAGATGTGCAAAGCTGGTAGAGACATCCCCAAAAAGACTTGCAGCTGTAATTGCAGTGAAAGGAGGTTCTACAAAGTATTGACTCAGGGGGGCTGATTACAAATGCATGCCATACTTTTCACATATTTATTTGTAAAAAAATTTGAAAACCATTTATCATTTTCCTTCCACTTCACAATTATGTGCCCTTATGTGTTGGTCTATCACACAAAATCCATTTAGGTTTTTGGTTGTAACATGACAAAATGTGGAAAATTTCAAGGGGCATGAATACTTTTTCAAGGAACTGTATGGTTATCAGACGACATTTTCCCAGAAACTGCATATGCTGTCATAATCTTTGATACTCTACCTCGCGATGCGGCAAATAAATTGGCAACTTCAGTCACAGAGGCACCACCTAAGCGGGCACCAACTATTTGCCCTCTTTAAAGCTCAGTAAGCTCTGACACGGCTCCATGCAGCGCATGCAGTGAATGACGAAAGTGAGACTTCCCACCTGTTAGTTCGGTGTCTCATCACACAGCTGAAGCAAAGGAATGTTACATCACTTCCGCATTCAGCCCGAAACATATCGTCACTTTCACACTTGCAAATCATGTAGTGTTCCCATTTTTTTTGTCTACCCCCTGTATATTGTACATTCACATCAGTCTTGCCCTCAAGGAGCTTACAATCTAAGGTCCCTAACTCACATTCATACACACACATACTAGGTCCAACTTAGACAGGAGCCAATTAACCTACCAGCATGTCTTTGGAGTGTGGGGTGGGAGGAAATTGGAGTACCCGGAGGAAATCCATGCAGGCATAGGGAGAACATGCAAACTCCAGGCAGGTAGTGCCGTGGTTTGTAGGTAGGGGCCTGTGAATGGCTAGATGTTGGTGCCAAAAGCACAAGTCCCTGCCCAGCTCCCGCCTTTGCTAGAACAGTGAACCTCCTGCTGAGGCTGTACCTTCTGCCATATTGTGCCCCACTCCATGCCAGAGGCCTCCACATGACATGACTTATTTTTATTTCCCCAAGGAAGGAATGTCCACACTAAAAGGGTTGCTACACTTTACTTATGGTACTTGGAAAATGGCACAGCAGTCACATTACACTCACATACTAGCCGGGGTTGCTTGACAGTACATAGTCAATTACATTTAGTAGATGATCTGCAGCAGTCACATGTGAAAGCATTGTGCAGCAATTAAATGAATCCATCTTCCCTCTGACAGTCTTTCTCTCCACCCGAGGTCAGTAGTACTGACTGCAATGGAATCTCTGTAGTCACCTCCTCCATAGGTACACCTCTCCCGGGACCTTCCAGGTCAATAGCCTTATTCAGGGAACTCTTGGCCAGGCCTAAAAGGCCTTTTGCAACCCGCCCTAGCTTCCACCTCCACAGGGGTCAGAAGGTCCACAGCCGGCTCTTCTAGGTGCTGGTCCACTTCTCCCAGCCTCCAGCCCTGTCCATAGCCTATACTTGCTGGCTACATCTGCTTAAATGTGGGGTGTTTGGCTCTCATGCCCCAGCTACACTAGGCCTCCTCCCAACCTGGCTTATAATTGGACACTGACTCAGTCATGACTACAGGAGGGCTCTAATTAAAAGGGCCCAGCACCTGATGACACTACCATCTGTAACCAGACATTATTCTGGAACAGAGCCACCTAGTGGCAAACTAGCTAGCTGCACCTGCCAACAGGTTGGGATTCGAACCAAGAACCCTAGTGCTGCCAAGTGGAAATGCTAACCGCTTGGCCACTGTGTGCCCACATAATCTAATGAGTCAATGGGACATGAATCTAATGTTTAATTGTAGTATCTTTTTGGCCCCATTCACACCTAAACGATCTTACCGCATTTTGACGCGATTTTGTACAGGTCAAAAGGTCACCAATGTAAAAAGCAGAAAAACGCCCAAATCTGCCTAAAAAAAAAAATTCCAGAACTTGTTTGAGCTTCAGGCGTTTTGGAGCTTCTGGCTTCAGGCGTTTTGGAGTGGAGATGTGAACCATGTCCATAGAGAATAATTAATTTTTTCCCCTCCAGCGTTTTGTAGCTAAAGGCTTCAAGCTACAAAACGCTCAGGTGTGAATGGGGCCTTACTGAAGCTTTGATAAGTATAGACAGAAATGTTGGGATTCGTTAAAAAAAAACAAAAAACAAAAAAAGATGAATCAAAATATTCAACCATTTCAAAGGAGCACTCAATTTCAAATTTCAAAGGAGCACTCAACTGATATAGATCCAGTTTAGACTTCGACCAAATTCTAGTGGTAGACCAAACTCTTAGGTGGCAGAGTAACTAGCTTCTGGTGATTACGTTCAATCATATTTGAGATTCCTGGTGCACTGAAATGAACTGAAAGTTGACCTTCTGTATGGCCACCTTAAAGCTGAACTTTGGGGCAAACTCTTCAATCTTCCCCAGTACTCAATTAAAATGAACGTCTGTCAGTGTGAAAGGAGCCATAAAGTCACGGAGAATTATATAAGAATACTTCTCCATTCTCCCACTAATTGGTTGAAGAAGGCAAATTGGGACTCTAATTGTGCCTAAAAGAGGACATATACAAATATAAAAACAATACAACTTTATTACAAAAGTTAAAATCCTATTTAAAGGGAAGCACAAAACAAAGTACAGTTGCCAATATCGCAATTGACGTTTGAAGCACATATTTGAGATTTTAGGAATGCATAATGGATCGATGCGTTTCACGATTTTAACACTTCCTCAGGATCCACGCTCTTGTAACAATGAAGGATACGGCTGTACAGAGCAGACAAAAAAGGGAAGTGCATCGAAAATAGCCACATCCGTAAATGATTGAGGAAGAAATAAATGGTAGTACCAAGTATTACCAGGAGGGCGGACTTTAAAGGCTAAGAAACAATGGAGAGGGAACAGTATAAAATTTTCAAATATATTAAGGTTTAGCAATTACATAGAAAAAATAAATAAAATATCTAGCATTTATGCATCCATGTATAATGTGCGTGAGCCCTTGTATGTCTACATGTTTCGCTGCTAGGCTTCCTCAGGACACAGCCAAGGTTCACGAGCGCAACAGATAAGAGAGTATGTTTCTCTATCTAAAATAAGATACAAATGCCATTAGAAACACATAATTTAAGTAAACACATAAACAAACTGTTCAAGATAAAAATCATGCACTGGGCACATATGAATATAGGAGCGAAAACTCAGATTGGTACCTTAGTTTTGAAGTACAATAAGTCACATATAGTCACGGTAAGGCAAATTATGCATTTAGAAGCTAAAAAAACTGAAAACAGAGTAAAAAAAAAAAAAAAAAAAAAAAAAGGGGAAAGAGCAGATGCAATCAGTCTCAATGCAAAGATGTATGTCGCAGCGAAATACATATGTTTTTAGAAAATAAACTTACTTGCTGTACAGAGCATTATTGTACAGAGCAATAATGAAAACATGACAAAGGATAAATTAGCTCAACAATACCAAAATGCTAAGTCATATGGAGTTATGCATTATTCAATATGACTTAGCATATGACTGGCCAATCACCAGAGGGAAGACCATGTGGATTCTGAGGCAGACAGAAAATCACGAAATGCGTCGATCCATCATGCTTTCTTGAAACAGATATGTGCTTCAAATGTCAATTGTGATATGGTGACTGTACTTTTGTTTTGTGCCTCCTTTTTAACTGGATTTTAACTTTTGTAATAAAGTTGTATTGTTTTTATATTTTTATATGTCCTCTTTAAGGCACAATTAGAGTCCCTATTTGTCTTCTTCATCAATTGGTGAGCGGATGGATTAGTACAATATTAACCAGTTACAGACGCCCCATAGCAGATATACTACGGCCCTCCTGTGCAGAATCACGTACATATACTCGATTCTGCACTCCCGCCTTCCGGGGGGTGCGCACGTTTACTTACACTGGATGACCGCCAGCACCCGTTGATGGAAGGACCGAGACACAGAACAAAGCTCTGCCTATGTAAACAATGCAGAGCTCCATTTTGACAGGGGGGAGGTAATGGATTTTGTGTCCCTGCAAAGCAGGGAATAAAATCCATCACTTCCCTTAGTAAAAGCAGCACACATAGTACACAAACACTGGTTAGGCACACATTTAAATCTTTGATCGCCCCTGATGTTTAACCTCTTCCTAGCCAGTGTCATTAGTACAATGACAGTGCATATTTTTAGCACTGATCACTGTATTAGTGTCACTGGTCCCCACCAAGTGTCAAAAGTGTCAGAATGTCCGCTGCAATATCACAGTCCCGCTATAAGTCGCTGCTCGCCGCCAGTACTAGTATAAAAAAATAAAAATAAATACAAGTTCTAGTATATATCTCATGGTTTGTAGCTGGTATAACTTTCGCGCAAAGCAATTAATATACGCTTATTGGAATTTGTTTTTTTTTTTTACCAAATTATGTGGCAGAATACTAAATTAATGAAGAAATTATATTTTTTTTAATTTGTTTTATATTGGATATGTTTTACAGCAGAAAGTAAAAAAATATATATTTTTTTCTTTTTTCAAATTTGTCGGTATTTTTTATTTATAGCACAAAAAATAAAAAAGGCAGAAGTGATCAAATAGCACCAAAAGCAAGCTCTATTTGTGTGGGGAAATAGATTATATAAATTGTATTTGGGTACAGCGTCGCACGACCACGCAATTGTTAGTTAAAGTAACGCAGTGCCGTATCGCAAAAAAATTTGGGAGGGTAAATCTGGTCAAATGGTGAAATATTCATTTTTTGGGTTAGATACACTTTAAGATGTGCAGTACAATCCTCTTAAATGTATTTTTTTTCCTTTGACAGAGCATCTGCCTTGCTGCCCCCTGCGTCACCATGTGAAAGAGAAATTGCTATTCCGGTAAGACTTTTCCATAAATACCATTCTATTTCCAAACTTTAAAGCAGAATTCTAGTAAACAATAGCAAGATAAAAATGAATGTAGCCCACTAATGACAAAACCAGCTTTTGCTACAACCACCTTCGGTCCAGAGATTTCCATCTACAGTACTTTTTTTTCCTGCCACTAGATGTCCTCAGTTTGATGGTCACCATCATTTAACCCACTTCCTCAGCCAAGGCTGTCCTGGACCCACCCCCTGACCTGTAACTGGATAGTGAAAGGAGAAGCAGCACAGTGATGAGCCTAGCTCCCTGTCACTCTGCTCCTTCCTCCTATCAGCATGCTTCCTATTAGCACACAAACTGATTGGCACCTTGTGCTGCTTCTTCCTTTCACACTCTAGCCGGCTATCCAGGAACTGCAAGAGGTTGATAACAGGTCATATTCAGGTACTTTAACTGCTTGCATTTAAAAATATATATATTAATGATTACAGATCCACATTCATTTGTGTATTTTATTCCTACATAGAGTTCAGTTTTAAGTCAAGACTCCAGGAAAACAGCCAAATACACATACCTGCCAGAGGATTTGTAATTCTGTTCAGTCGGTTCTGTGATGCAGACAGCACAGCCAAATCCTAGTCCCTGTGGACAGCACTACTGTTCAGCAATACCTGCCCCCAGCCTGTGTCTGGAACATTGAAGGAGTAGCAGAATACTGTTAAGGTCATCCCTATGCTCTCCTGTAAGCACATTCACAGTGTTAGACTGAAATTGTTAAGCAAATGAATGGAGCCAGGACGGTCTCATTGAATACCGCTGTGCAGGGGGTTACAGGAATTTGACCTCAGCACAGAGTCTGATATCAATAGAAGGGCTATCATAAAGCTGGGGAAAAAATGACCCTTGCAATTTTCTCTACTTTTCTTATTTATTTTATCTGTCTTTTTTTTTTTTAAATAGGAAACACACTGCACTCTGTTTTTATTGGCCGCCTACGCCAAGTATGGTCGCCCGTACGTTTGGGTCCGGTCCAATCACCAACGATTTAGCGGGACGGAGCTCTGCGATAGGGACTCGCCTCTGACGCTGCCGTGCTACTCAGAGTGGGACGCCAAGGGTGAGGATATCTGTGAGGGACCAATGAGATATTGCCTGCATGTGTAATCTATGATTCAACAGGCCTTTCACAGTGCTTCTCAGAGACCGCCCCCTATCTTTGCAAATGTAAAACATTTTCTCCACAACGGTAAATATTTATGCCCATACATCACCCTCTAGCTCTGTACATACAGTATTATACAATTTACTTTAATAATGGCTTTGGTTAAGTTTTAAGGCATGCTCCCTCAACCACTTAATGACCGGGCGGATTTGCCCCCTTAATGACCAGGACATTTTTTGCGATTCGGCACTGCGTCGCTTTAACTGACCATTTTGCACGGCCGTGCGACGTTGTACCCAAACAAAATTGATGTCCCTTTTTCCCCACAAATAGAGCTTTCTTTCGGTGGTATTTTTATCACCTCTGCGGTTTTTATTTTTTGCGCTAAAAACAAAAATAGAGTGACAATTTTGAAAAAAAAAAACAATATTTTTTACTTTTTGCTATGATAAATATCCCCAAAAAAATATGTTAAAAAAAAATTTCTTCCTCAGTTTAAGCCAATGTGTATTCTTCTACATATTTTTGGTAATAAAAAATCGCAATAAGCGTATATTGATTGGTTTGCGCAAAATTTATAGCGTCTACAAAATAGAGGATAGATTTATGACATTTTTATTTTTTTTAATTTTATTTACAAGTAATAGCGGCGATCTGCAATTTTTAGAGGGACTGCAACATTGCGGCGGACAGATCAGACACTTTTGACACCTTTTTTCTGACCATTGACATTTATACAGTGATCAGAGCTATAAAAATGCACTTATTACTGTATAAATGTCACTCGCAGGGAAGGGGTTAACACTAGGGGGCGATCAAGGGGTTAAATATGTTCCCTGGGAGGTGTTTCTAACTGTAGGGGGAGGGGACTGACTGGAGGAGGAGAGAGATCGCTGTTCCTAATCACTAGGAACAGCAGATTTGTCTCTCCTTTCCTGTCAGAATGGGGATCTGTCTGTTTACATTGACAGATCACCGTTCTGGCTCTCTGTGGAGCGATCGCCAGTGGCTGGTGGACATCGTGGCCGCTGAGCACGCAAATTGGCTCCGGCGTCTGACCGCACGCGCGCACGTCCCCTAGAACTCTTAAAGCGACTGACGTACAATGACAGTGATTTGCCCAGGAGAGCCAACCTGCTGCAGTACAACTACGGCGACTGGTCTTATAGTGGTTAAGCAATATTATCAAAAGTCTTAGGCCACTTTTTTTGCACACCTTATTTGTCATGGCAGCTTAATAATTCAGGCTCTATAGAATCTCAGTTTTCTGATCGCTGCGATATGGGAGCCTTTGTTGAAAATGTTACCTCTCGAATGCCCACCAAGCCTGTGTCAGTTGGATTAGCATGTGGATAGACCCGATCGACTTGTCAGGTTCTAGGAGACTTCAACAAAATGGCGTCTGTCTGCACACAGACACTGACTCCCTGTTGCATAAATGTGAATGAGATGGGTAAAAGAGGGTTTCAGATCCTGTTCTCCTACCTGTAGAGAACGCCTCAGACGCGTTTCGTCCTTTCCGGGGCTTAATTGTAGAGGCGACCTGTAGCAAGTACCGCTGGGGATTACATAGCACCATAAACCACAACCGATCTGTCAGGATTCTGTTCATTTATGGCTTATGGTGCTATATTATTATTATTATATTATACAGGATTTATATAGCACTAACAGTTTGCGCAGTGCTTTACAATAGTAGGGCAGACAGTAAAGTTACAATACAAGTCAATACAGGAGGAATCAGAGGGCCCTGCTCATTAGAACTTACAATATAGGATTGAGGGTCAAGTGATACGAAAGGGTAATAACTGTGGGGGATGAGCTGATGAAGAAAAAAAAAAGAACAGTTGTTAGGTGGAGGCAGGGTAGGTTTTCAGGGATCGCCTAAAAGTAGATAGATTTGGAGATAGTCGGACAGAATGGGGCAGGGTATTCCAGAAGATGGGAGAGATTCTGGAGAAGTCCTGGAGGCAAAGCTTTGTAGTTTCATTGGTTAGGAAGGGACGTAGTTTGGAGATGTTGCGGACGTTGAGTTGGCAAACTTTGGAAAGTGATTGGATGTGGGGCCAAAGGAGAGTTCAGAGTCCAGGATAACACCTAGGTCCCTGGCATGTGGGGATGGGTGGATGGTTGTGCCGTTGCTCTTGATAGTGAGGTCAGGGGAAGAGGCACGTGGAGGAGGAAATACTTGACCAGTTGAGTTTGAGAAAGTGGTGTGACATCCAGACAGATATGTCTGTTAGTAAGTGACGGGTAACCTATATAGTCACCAGTGGTCCTCACTGCAGATTGCCTCTATGGTTAAGCCCTGAAAACGGCGTAGCGGGTCTGAAAAGTTGGAAAACAAGATAGAACTACTCCACTGCCATATCCATATGTATGATATAAGGTGAAAGAATAAAAAAGAGGGAAACACTTTTTTGGTAAGACGTTAAAGACAGATGGGACACTAGATAGTATAAAATCAAGCAATTTTTATTTGTAAACAGTCAAGTATTGAAACAAAGGCATGTATAACACGTGCATTATTAAAAGCATGTGCATAAACGCATCTAATAATATCTAATAATAATATAAAATTATACATCAAATCACTACAAAAGTGTTCCAGATAACTAAGAAATTAAATGGGTCCTTGTGCATCAACGTGTTTCGCTTTCTGCTTCCTCAGGACAGTATAAAATCAAACATTTTTATTTTGACACAATCTAGCGTCTGAAAAGTTCTCTACAGGTGGAGAACAGGAACTAAAGCCATCTTTTACCTATTTCGTTAACATTTATGCGACAGAAAGTTGGTTTCTGTGTGCAGACGGATGCCAATCTGAAATGTGTATTTCATTAGCGCTCTTGGAAAATGCAAAACCTGGTCAATGGAGTACAAAAAAAAAAAAAAAGTGGACCATTGCACTTCACATGAACAAAAAGAAATTGTTTTGCCTCCATTTTATCCACTAGATGTTGGCGTGTGGCACGTGATATGGGATGTCGTCGGCACATGTGTGACTCCACCCCCGAGGAACCCTCTTGCTGTGGATTTTACATATTTGAAGTCTCTTCCACTTCCAGAACGATCTTTATCATCGGGAGCCCTGGTCAGCTTTTTCCAATCGTTACTCTTGCAAGAGCCAAGAGGGACGCCGCTGTACACCTACGGTATGTTCTCACTGCTCTGCCTTCAGGTGTTATCTTTCTATAAAGACTCTTTGTACCACCTCCAAGGAGTGGAGGGATTCTGGTCAGCCCCGGCTAAGAGGAGACACTGAAACTGTGCCACAAAGGTCATCTCTTTATTAAATGCTTTACAGAGGCCAGACAGAGGACCCCTCTTCCAGCAGTGCACACATCATTGCTGCAGCTACAGACCTAGTGCTGCTTTAAATTTAAAGTAGCAGCATAAGTATTGCACACCTCTGTTGGTATATTCTTCCTACATGTAGATGATTAATGGTTTTTTTTAAAATCATGGATACAGTGCAAAGGGGTACTCTTTAAATTGGCGTTGTTCCGTCAGATTCAGGGACCCGTTAGATTTGGTAACGGAAGTGACCTTACCAACAATATTTGCTTACTGTGCATACGCAATGTGTTCCAGCATGGCTGCTATGCGTTTCAATAGGTTTCCTAATCTGACAGAAGATGAAGGCGGTGTTGCGTCAGATTTGGCAACCCGTCAGATTTCGTAACGGAAGTGACGTTACCAGCAAACATTGCTTACTGCGCATGCGCAATGCATTCCAGCATGGCAGCTATGCGTTCCAATATGTTTCCTATTCAGACAGAACACAAAGGCGGCAGCGGACAACGTCACTCCGGTTACCAGGCCTCGCCCAAGACATTGTGCTTCCCAGGTCCAAGAATAAAATGCTGTCCCAACCCCCCCCCCCCCCCCAAAAGAAAAATCATGTCCACCAAAAGGCCTCCACATGTATTATTTTATATCATGATGATTAAAACTAAAATTTAATTGATCAGGAAGTCAGATTTACATGCAACAGCACCTTGTCTATATGCAAATTTATATGACATACCATTATTACGTGTAATGGTATGTATGTGGGCTAGGGCAGTATAGGAGCGGGCTAGGGCAGTATATACACAGGCTAGGGTAGTATAGGGGCAGGTTAGGGTAGTATATAGGGGCAGGCTAGGGTAGTATATCTACAGGCTAAGGCAGTATAGGGGCAGGCTAGGGTAGTATATAGACAATCTAGGGTTGTATATGGACAGACTAGGGCAGTATAGGGGCAGGCTAGGGTAGTATATAGACAGGCTAGGGTAGTGTATGGGCAGGCTAGTGCAGTATAGAGGCAGGGGAGCGGCACGGCGGGCAGTTGTCATCATGACACACCAAACTGCTGGAAAAGGATCTTGGTCGTCAATTTGCTGGGTAAATAGAAGAGAAGCAGAGGTGGCCGAGGTTCAGTTTTCTGCTTCTCTCAAAGTGCTGCCTGGGTCCAATGGACCCACTGGGACCCATGGTAGGGCCGGCCTCGTTACTAAATCTGATGGGTCATCGAATCTGACGCAACACCGTCTTTGACTGCGTTAGGGAGATTTCCTCATACTCCTGATTTGAGTCCGGCGTATTTTATTTAAAGAGGTTTGGGCCAGATTTATTTATTTGTTTTAGTGTCATTGGAAAAGCTTTCTAAACAACCTTACGGTGCAAGGGTGTCACAGTTAGGGTCTGTTGGGGGGGGGGGGGGGCGATGGAGGCACAGGGGTGCAGGGGAGTCGATGGAGGCACAGGAGTGCAGGGGGGGCTCGATGGAGGCACAGGGGTGCAGGGGGGGTCGATGGAGGCACAGGGGTGCAGGGGGGTCGATGGAGGCACAGGAGTGCAGGGGGGGTCGATGGAGGCACAGGGATGCAGGGGGGTCGATGGAGGCACAGGAGTGTAGGGGGGGTTGATGGAGGCACCAGGGTGCAGGTGGGTCAATGGAGGCACAGGGGTGCAGGGGGGTCAATGGAGGCACAGGGGTGCAGGGGGGGTCAATGGAGGCACAGGGGTGCAGGGGGGGTCGATGGAGGCACAGGAATGCAGGGGGGTCGATGGAGGCACAGGAATGCAGGGGGGTCGATGGAGGCACAGGAATGCAGGGGGGTCGATGGAGGCACAGGAGTGCAGGGGGGGTCGATGGAGGCAGTGGGGTGCAGGGGGGTCGATGGAGGCACAGGAGTGCAGGGGGGTCGATGGAGGCACAGGAGTGCAGGGGGGGTCGATGGAGGCAGAGGGGTGCAGGGGGGTCGATGGAGACACAGGGGTGCAGGGGGGTCGATGGAGGCACAGGGGTGCAGGGGAGTCGATGGAGGCACAGGAGTGCAGGGGGGGCTCGATGGAGGCACCAGGGTGCAGGTGGGTCAATGGAGGCACAGGGGTGCAGGGGGGTCGATGGAGGCACAGGAGTGCAGGGGGGGTCGATGGAGGCACAGGGATGCAGGGGGGTCGATGGAGGCACAGGAGTGTAGGGGGGGTTGATGGAGGCACCAGGGTGCAGGTGGGTCAATGGAGGCACAGGGGTGCAGGGGGGTCAATGGAGGCACAGGGGTGCAGGGGGGTCAATGGAGGCACAGGGGTGCAGGGGGGGTCGATGGAGGCACAGGAATGCAGGGGGGTCGATGGAGGCACAGGAATGCAGGGGGGTCGATGGAGGCACAGGAATGCAGGGGGGTCGATGGAGGCACAGAAGTGCAGGGGGGTCGATGGAGGCAGTGGGGTGCAGGGGGGTCGATGGAGGCACAGGAGTGCAGGGGGGTCGATGGAGGCACAGGAGTGCAGGGGGGGTCGATGGAAGCAGAGGGGTGCAGGGGGGTCGATGGAGACACAGGGGTGCAGGGGGGTCGATGGAGACACAGGAGTGCAGGGGGGTCGATGGAGACACAGGAGTGCAGGGGGGTCGATGGAGGCACAGGAGTGCAGGGGGGTCGATGAAGGCACAGGAGTTCAGGGGGGTCGATGAATGCACAGGAGTGCAGGGGGGTCGATGGAGGCACAGGAATGCAGGGGGGTCGATGGAGGCACAGGAATGCAGGGGGGTCGATGGAGGCACAGGAGTGCAGGGGGGGTCGATGGAGGCAGTGGGGTGCAGGGGGGTCGATGGAGGCAGAGAGGTGCAGGGGGGTCGATGGAGACACAGGAGTGCAAGGGGGTCGATGGAGACACAGGAGTGCAGGGGGGTCGATGGAGGCACAGGAGTGCAGGGGGGTCGATGGAGGCACAGGAGTTCAGGGGGGTCGATGAAGGCACAGGAGTTCAAGGGGGTCGATGAATGCACAGGAGTGCAGGGGGGTCGATGGAGGCACAGGAGTGCAGGGGGGTCGATGGAGGCACAGGGGTGCAGGGGGGGTCGATGGAGGCACAGGGGTGCAGGGGGGGTCGATGGAGGCACAGGGGTGCAGGGGGGGTCGATGGAGGCACAAGAGTGCAGGGGGGTCGATGGAGGCACAGGAGTGCAGGGGGGTCGATGGAGGCACAGGGGTGCAGGGGGGGTCGATGGAGGCACAAGAGTGCAGGGGGGTCGATGGAGGCACAGGAGTGCAAGGGGGGTCGATGGAGGCACAGGAGTGCAACGGGGGTTGATGGAGGCACAGGAGTGCAGGGGGGTCGATGGAGGCACAGGAGTGCAGGGGGGTCGATGGAGGCACGGGGGTGCAGGGGGGTCGATGGAGGCACAGGGGTGCAAGGGGGGGTCGATGGAGGCACAGGAGTGCAGGGGGGGTCGATGGAGGCACAGGAGTGCAAAGGGGGGTCGATGGAGGCACAGGAGTGCAAGGGGGGGTCGATGGAGGCACAGGAGTGCAACGGGGATTGATGGAGGCACAGGAGTGCAACGGGGGTTGATGGAGGCACAGGAGTGCAACGGGGGTTGATGGAGGCACAGGAGTGCAGGGGGAGGTTCGATGGAGGCACAGGAGTGCAGGGGGGGTCGATGGAAGCACAGCAGTGCAGGGGGGTCGATGGAAGCACAGCAGTGCAGGGGGGTCGATGGAGGCACAGGAGTGCAGGGGGGGCGATGGAGGCACAGGAGTGCAGGGGAGGTCGATGGAGGCCCAGGAGTGCAAGGGGGGGTCGATGGAGGCCCAGGAGTGCAAGGGGGGGTCGATGGAGGCACAGGAGTGCAACGGGGGTTGATGGAGGCACAGGAGTGCAACGGGGGTTGATGGAGGCACAGGAGTGCAGGGGGGGTCGATGGAAGCACAGGAGTCCAGAGGGAGGTTCGATGGAGGCACAGGAGTGCAGGGAGGGTCGATGGAAGCACAGCAGTGCAGGGGGGTCGATGGAGGCACAGGAGTGCAGGGGGGACGATGGAGGCACAGGAGTGCAGGGGAGGTCGATGGAGGCCCAGGAGTGCAAGGGGGGGTCGATGGAGGCACAGGAGTGCAAGGGGGGGTCGATGGAGGCACAGGAGTGCAACGGGGGTTGATGGAGGCACAGGAGTGCAACGGGGGTTGATGGAGGCACAGGAGTGCAACGGGGGTTGATGGAGGCACAGGAGTGCAGGGGGGGTCGATGGAAGCACAGGAGTCCAGAGGGAGGTTCGATGGAGGCACAGGAGTGCAGGGAGGGTCGATGGAAGCACAGCAGTGCAGGGGGGTCGATGGAGGCACAGGAGTGCAGGGGGGACGATGGAGGCACAGGAGTGCAGGGGGGGTCAATGGAGGCACAGGAGTGCAGGGGGGGTCGATGGAAGCACAGCAGTGCAGGGGGGTCGATGGAGGCACAGGGGTGCAGGGGGGGGTCGATGGAGGCACAGGAGTGCAACGGGGTTCAATGGAGGCACAGGGGTGCAGGGGGGGGTCG
This sequence comes from Aquarana catesbeiana, assembly GCF_042186555.1. Lineage (NCBI taxonomy): Eukaryota > Metazoa > Chordata > Amphibia > Anura > Ranidae > Aquarana > Aquarana catesbeiana. Next base: position 682,920,277 of record NC_133326.1, read on the forward strand.
ATGGAGGCACAAGAGTGCAGCGGGGTCAATGGAGGCACAGGGGTGCAGGGGGGTCGATGGAGGCACAGGGGTGCAGGGGGGGGTCGATGGAGGCACAGGAGTGCAAGGGGGGGTCGATGGAGGCACAGGAGTGCAACGGGGGTTGATGGAGGCACAGGAGTGCAGGGGGGGTCGATGGAGGCACAGGAGTGCAGGGGGGTCGATGGAAGGACAGGGGTGCAGGGGGGGGTCGATGGAGGCACAGGAGTGTAAGGGGGGTCGATGGAGGCACAGGAGTGCAAGGGGGGGTCGATGGAGGCACAGGAGTGCAAGGGGGGGGTCGATGGAGGCACAGGAGTGCAACGGGGGTTGATGGAGGCACAGGAGTGCAGGGGGGGTCGATGGAAGCACAGGAGTGCAGGGGGAGGTTCGATGGAGGCACAGGAGTGCAGGGGGGGTCGATGGAAGCACAGCAGTGCAGGGGGGGGCGATGGAGGCACAGGAGTGCAGGGGGGGTCGATGGAAGCACAGGAGTGCAGCATTCATTCGAGGTGCAGGAGTGCAGGGGTCCCTGGAGGTACAGATTTGCATTTGATCGCTGGAGGCACAGGATTGCAGGGGGTCCCTGGGGACACAACAGTGCATAAGTCAGGGCTGAGCAATGCCCAGGGGGGGTGGGAACCCAAGAAGAGAAGGATCAGGGCTGCTCTGTGCAAACCCATTACACAGAGCAGATAAGTATAACATGTTTAGACTGGTAAATAAGCATCAGTGGGGACAAAGTGGTGAGGAAATTAAATTGAATGTTGAAGAGCTTTCTAAAGGTCAAGCAATGTTTTATCTTTTGCCTTTTCAGTATTAGAGGACCTACTTGACCTCACGCGGCTCCACGCACAGACTCTCCAGGAACTTAAAGAGCAGAATCTCATCAAAAATCTCCTCTGAAATCTACTCTATGCAGACCGGATTGCATCTTGGACCCAACACCAGAATTTTAGTTGTAAAATTAACCGTTAAAATCATTAAACAGACCTATGTGACCTTTTCTCCCAATACTCCAAAAAAAAAAGGTAATAAAATGGGCCTTTCAATAACTTTACATGTCTGTACCAATAAATTCTAGATGTGTGTTTTCAGAAAAATTTTAGTTTATATTGTAAACAGCCATCCCTGAGTTTCAATCTGGTGATTTTGCTTAGGCTGATACATCATCAACCTGATGAAGGAAGAAACATTTCCTCAGTCCCCTCTCCCTTAGCAATCCGACTGTAAATTTGGAAGGTGAGAGGCTGGGGCTGATCTGTGTAAGATAACTGTGAACAGGATTTATATGATTGTGTCATCTCAGTCCAGGAGGTGGATGGTGATCCTGGATGATGCCGGATAGACATGTGTTTTGTTTCAAATAGAATCGATATGTTACTCATTTCATTTATTGGTTTCAAATTAGTTTAGTTTAGTTTCAATGAAATTTAATCTGTTTAATAATTTTTCCGAATTTTTGGAACGATTTGAATCCGGATCGGTTGGAAAAATGGTTGACCAATTTGAATTCTGTGTGAATAGCTGGTTGTTAAGGAGCGGGCTGGAAAGCCGGCCGCCGCGTCCTTAACAACAGATGAGTCATCGGCTGTCAGCGAGCTTCCCCGCTGAGAACTGAAATGTAAACAAAAAAAGTCCAGCAACTAAAAATTCTGTAAAAAACAGCATGGGGTCCCCCCCCAAAATCCATACCAGACCCTTATTCGAGCATGCAGCCCGGCAGGCTGGGAAATGAGGGGGAGTGCGAGCGAACAATACCAGACCACATGCCCTCAACATGGAGGGAGGGGGGTGCCCCCTGCCTCAAAACACCTTGTCCCCATGTTGATGAGGTCAAGGGCCTCTTCCCACAACCTGGGTGGTAGTTGTGGGGGTCTGTGGGTGGGGGAGCTTATCAGAATCTGGAATCCCCCTTTAACAAGGGGGCCCTCAGATCCCGGCCCCCCTCAATGTGAATGAGTAAGAGTAATAAGTGAGTACAGACACAACACGAGTATTTGACAAATCCTTTATTAAAAAATCTAATTAATAAAAGACAATGTCCCCCTGGTGTAGATCCATCCTCAATCACTATGCCCGCTGGCTGACTTCAAAAAAAGAGAGCTCCCGCCCTCTGCCTGACATTTTCCTAAATAACGAAGGGGCGGAGTTACCTGACGACATCATTGGGTGACCCCCGCCCCCCACGCGACAGGCAGGGGGCCACTCGATGATGAGTTTCAGAATTTGGATCGTTCTAGAAAATGTGAATTCGTTATAAAATGAATATACAAAACTCTGAGATTTGGACACATCTGCATCTCCGAATAACCAAAAAATTCTTTCGAATTTATATTTGGACCAAAATGAAATTGCACATGTCTAAAGCCAGAACAAAGAAAGCTCCATCCTTCTGGAGAGAATGCATCTGAAGGCATTGCAGGATGTCTTGTGAGTTGTTGTCAAAAATGAGAAGCTGAAAAAGAAGAAAATTGTGGAAGAAGGTCCCTCACCCCTTACTTTCACGTAACCAATGCCAAGACACTGGTCATGTAAAAGGTGTACCTGAGGAATACGCAGGGTACTTTTTTGTTCTTTTATTACAGAATATCACACAGGATGATGATTAAATTAATGATACATAAAGTTGACATCATAGGTCACTGTAACATCTCTCCAGAATGGAAGGAACCCAAGGAACCCAAGACCTCAAAACCCTGATCTCTCTATCCTATGTCAACTTTCTTATCCTTTTTTTTTTAAATAATGTATTGTACTAATAATACTGTAATAAAACGAATAAATAACAATCTTGTCATTATTTTTGAAGACCTTTAAAGAAGGAAAGCAGTTTTGAGTAAATTCAAGTTTTACATGTCAGGCATGGGAAGATTCCTAATTTGGAAATCTTATACATTTTATAAATTTGATTTGTAAATTTACACTGAGATTAAATTACACACAGGTGAACTCTATCTACTAATCAGATGACTTCTTAAGGCAATTGGTTACACTAGATTTTAGTTAGGGGTATCAGAGTAAAGGGGGCTGAATACAAATGCACGCCACACTTTTCACATATTTATTTGTAAAAGAATTTGGAAAACCATTTACCATTTTCCTTCCACTTCACAATTATGTGCCACTTTGTGTTGGTCTATCACATAAAATCCCAATAAAATACATTTACGTTTTTGGTTGTAACATGACAAAATGTGGAAAACTTCAAGGGGTGTGAATACTTTTTCAAGGCCCTGTATCTACTCAGCATGACATCATCTTTTATATTTTACAAAAAAATTATTTTTTTTTGCATTAACCGCTTGCCTCACACCCACCGTCAAATGACGGAGGGGCGGTGCAGCTCTTGTTCTGGGATGACGTCATATGAGGTCGTCCCAGAAAGGCCGCTCTCGCGTGCCTGCGGTCCCCAATCCCTGTAAAAAGCCACGGCCGAGGCTCTTGAACCATGTGATCGGCTGTGTCCAATCACAGGCGGTCACATGTAAACACGGAAATGCCGGTAATCGGCTCTCATCGCCTCACACTGACAGAGTGCGTGGGGAGGAGAGACGATCAGCGGGATCTCCTCGCAGGGGACATGGAGACATGTAATCAGGGTACTGATCATCAGTGCCCTGATTACAATAAAGCGCCACCAGTGCCAACAATCAGTGCCCACCAGTGCCAGCAATCAGTGCCCACCAGTGCCAGCAATCAGTGCCCACAATCAGTGCCCACAAGTGCCACCAATCAATGCCCATTGGTGATGCCAGTCAGTGCTGGCTATCAGTGCTGCCTATCATTGCTGCCCATCAATGCCCATCATACCACCCATCTCTGCCCATCAGTGCTGCCTATCCATGTTGCCTATCAGTTCCCACCAGTGCCACCTATCAGTGCTCATCAGTGCCACCTATCAATGCCTATAAGTGTGGCATATTAGTGCCTCCTCATCAGTGCCCATAAGTGCCACCTCCTAAGTGCCCATCAGTGCAGCCTATCAGTGCGCCTCATCAGCGCACATCAGTGAAATAGAAAAACTACTTATTTGCAAAATTTACTGACAAAACTAAGAAAAACTTCTTTATTTTTTTCAAATGTTTCGGTCTTTTTTTTGGTCTTTTTTTTTTTTCTTTATAAAAAATAAAAAACCCAGCAGTGATTAAATACCACCAAAAGAAAACTCTATTTGTGTGAAGAAAATGATAAAAATTTCACATGGTTACAGTGTTGCATGAAAGTGCAATTGTCATTCAAAGTGCGACAGCGCTGAAAGCTGAAAATGAGACCTGGGCAGGAAGGGGTGAAAGGTGAAAGTGCCCGGTAGGCAAGTGGTTAAAATTCAAAAAATTGTTTTTTCCCCAAAAAATTGTGTTTGAAAAACCCACTGCGCAAATACTATGTGACATAAAAAAAATTGCACAAATTGCCACTTTATTCTCTAGGGTCTCTGTTTAAAAAATATACACATATATATATATATATATATATATATATATATATATATATATATATATATACCGGTATATATATATATATATATATATATATATATATATATATATATATATACCGGTATATATATATATATATATATATATATACCGGTATATATATATATATATTTATATTTTATATATAATGTTTGGGGGTTGTAAGTAATTTTCTAGCAAAGAATACTGATTTAGCCCACGTTCCTACTGGGGGCGAGCTGAACAGACACCTGTGCGGGTTCATGCACAGATGTCTATTGAAATCGCTCCCGAAGTCGCCAAAAGTAGTGCAGGAACTACTTTTGGGAATCGGTGCAGCGTAGCACTGATCTGGACGGTGTCGTTGCCGGCAATAGGCTCTGATTTGGAATGCAATTTTACATGTCAAATCGCATGCCAAATCGGCCCAATGTGAATGTAGGCTCAAACTTGTAAACAAAAAGTGCCAGAAAAGCAAATGAGTATACTAATTGATTATAAGGCTTTCCAATCTTCTTTTTTTAATTTAAAGTGTACCCCTACTCGAACTTAGAATGAGATGCAGCTTTTCTCAGAAAAGGTTCACAAAACTTTCAAAAAACAGGTGGTACCAGGGCTTCCTCTAGTGGCCGGTCTTATGATCGCACAATTAGGTTTGTACACAATTCGCATTGTGGCAGCTCTTTCCTCTGCTCTATGGAAAACATCCACAAATAGACGACCCAGCTGTGCGCCTGCAGATTGCTGATATATACACCAGTGCTTCCCAACCTTTTTTCAGTCATGGCACCCTTTGAAAGTATAAAAGATCTAGAGGAACCTCAGTCTAGATCCCCAGAGTCCTCAGTCCCTCCCCACTTTCACACATCAGAGTCCTCAGTACACTGACAACATGGCAGTGCATCGGGCAGATCTAAACAGAGGCAGATTTTAATCCCCTTATGAATGCTGGGGCTGCCCTGAATGTCGCTCACCCCACGATAAGTATTATGCACTTCCATGATGCCAGTGATTGGCCTACTTGCACCATGGAAATGCATGATGCTGTGCAAATATATTGGAATTCTAAAATATTAGGAATGTTGGGACTAGACAAAATTGGCAAAAACTGCATAAGCATTAATTATTACCTAGATGAGGACGTGACTGGTTTCTTGCTCTGTAGCGGAGTAGAGATAACCCTCAAGGAAAGACCCTTTTTGGTTAGACATCACTTCTCAATTTCCATACCTTGAGGTGAAGGCTGTGGACCTGAGGGTGAAAAACTGACCCCTGGCAGAAGTTTTTTTATCTCCCGATAAGTGGCCAGGTTAGATCAATGCATGTATTCAAAATCATCGATTGCACATCTAAGAAAGAACAGAATTTTGGGCTATGCCCACGTGAAACTTGTCTGTGGGATGGAGGAATGGGCAAAACAGAACACATGCGGAGAACCTGTAGTTTTAGGCCCCTTGGCCCCTGGGCTTTGGGCAAAAGGAGGAAGTCCACAGGTCTTGCAAGAAGAGGCAGGTAGCAAGGTCACAGGCAATAATAGAGCACCAAAAAGCATAAGTCCAGGGTGACAACAAGATACAGAAAACAGTAGGTCCAGGAGCCCAAAGCAGCACTAGGGAACAGCAAAGAGAAGTCCAGAGTCACAGTCGTAGTAACCTGAAATCCAGCTAAATTTAGTCTGGAGACGTTACAGGTCAGAGATATGTAACAGCATAGAGATATGTCCAGAGGGTGACATAGCAATAGTCCAGGCACAGCAAGGGGCAATTGGCAACAGAATACAGCCAAGAGGATACAGGCAGCTCATGGGAGGGGGGAAACACAAAAGGAAGGTCTTGTGTGGCCTGGCCTCAACTCAGGGTCCATGCAAGTAGTATTTTGCAAGAGGGGAAAATTGCAGGAAGGTACTCAAAGTGCAGCAGATCACAGCATCCATGTGTGGCCTAGCCTTAACTCAAGGTCCATGCATGTAACACATTACAGGAAGGAGACACAGTAGGAATGTCTTGTGTGACCTTTCTTCAACTCAGGGACCATGCAGCTAGCACATTGCAGAAAGTGGGAGCACAGCAAAATGTTTTGTGTGGCCTGGCCCAAACTCAGGGTCCATGCAGATAGTACATCCCAGAAAGGGAATATAGCAGGAATGTACTCATAAGGCAGTAGATCACAGGGTCCATGTGTGGTCTGGCCTCCATTCAGGGTCTACGCAGGTAGTACATCAAAGAAGGGGAATACAGCAGGAAGATACTTACAGGGCAGCAGATTACAAGGTCCATGTGTGGCCTAGCTTCAATTCATGGCCCACGTAGGTAGAACATCACAGAAGGGAAATGCAGAAAGAAGGTCTTGTGTGGACTAGCCTCAAGTCAGGGTCTATGCAGGTAGTGCATCACAGGAGGGGAACAAAGCAGGAAAGCACTCACAGGGCAGCAGATCACAGGGTTCATATGTGGCCTTGCCTCAACACAGGGTCCACACAGGTAGGACCTCAAAGTAGGGAAACACAGTAGGAAAATCTTTTGTGGTGTGACCTCAACTCAGATCTTCTGGCTGGGCTTTCCACCCTGTGATGGAACCGCTTTGGCACCCCGATTAGGTGCTTCCCTCCGTCAACCAGCGCCTCCTGCCCTCCAAACCGTTCCGAGCAGACCGAGAGCTAATACCAGCCCTTTTTACCCTAATCATCGTACACAGACAAGGTGTTGAGGTAAACGCCAAAGGAATGACTCTTTATTGAAATTCAGACACATACTTTATACCCCACAGGAGGATAGTCGCCTCCTGATCATATTACCCTAATAATACAATCTGTAAACAAGAATATATTTAACATAGCTAAACAACAGGCAATATATACTATAAACATTAAGCTAAACAAACAACTAGCCACCTAGGTGACTCAGTGCCCATCCAGACAATGTTGTGATTAAGCAGAGATCCCACTCCAGGTCAGGCTGCCCATCACCAAGGTCACAACAAAGTACATTACACATTATCATAAGTATAAACATATATCATCCCACAATAGTTTGCAAACAAGGTGGAGGGGACACAATACCAGCAGACAGAAAGAAACAATAGGTGACCCAATTAACAATGGGAGAGACACAAACTTGTGTATTCTGTCCACTAGACAAGTCATCAGAAGAAATACAATGTCCCAGCAGTCTGATACAGTGTAATTCATTTATCTTTATAGATCTCTTGAGGATTATGGTTGATAAATATTTCTGCCCCAAGTGAAGGAGCCTCCCCAACCCAGTCTGCAGGAGGGCCACCATACTTCCTCTGACCATTACCCTGTACAGGATTAATATTACACCTTTCCAACCACTCCAAAAGGGAAGCTTTATTGTCCTTATTCAGAGAATGAATCCAAGCCTTGTTCTCAGCATCCATTACATTGTTGTCAATCATTGGAGAAGGATCTGCTCTCTCCATAGGCCATAATCAGTGGGTAGGAAGCTGGTTGGGTCTGTCACACACCCTTTCCGCTTGCATCCATATTTATCATTATTGGATCTGTGGTATTCCTTTAAATTTTTTTGGTCCCAAACCAATTTGTCCAATCTAGAGTATCTAACACCCTTGTGAATGCTTAATCTGGTCCTTAATTCTATACCCCTTTCCAATACATTAGAATTGCTACTTGTAGATTTCTGCAATGAGACATAGCCCAAGGAACTGCCAGGACTGTTGAAGTTTGGAAGCCCCAAAAGAGACATTGCTTGTCTCACTGTTATCTTGGTTGATACTTGAAACAACCGTAACTGCTCCTGCATTTTTACCTGTTTCTCTATTGTGGGAATCAATTTTTGTTGAACTGAGTCCAAAGGATCCCCAAGAACACTTTCCTCTGCAGAGAAAGCAAATGTTACCATGTTCAGAAGTGAACTTCCAGCTGTGTGAAACAACAGGATCTCCTTGATAGAATTTACCAACAATATGTCATCTGGATAAGGGACAAAAGAGATACCCTGTTGCCTCAGACCCACTTCCAGTTCTACTTCGACTTTTGTAAAAAAAAGCCATGGGGCACTGGACAGGCCAAATGGCAATGCCCAGAATTGAAGATGGATAAGATTAGAAATGAACATTACAGCTGCCCTGAAGAATTTAGTTGATCTCAGGTGAATTGGGTGCCCCAGTGGAAGTGATGCAATTCAAATCACTTATGGATAAAGATGTCTGGTGGGGTATAAGTAACAATTTTATCGTCAATTTCAGCTCCAAAAAAATTCATTCCAGAACATGAGAAATTGCCCACTCTTCTCCCCCAAGGGGGGACCTAGAAACTCACCTCATAACCTACTAGGTGGAAGCACTGTCTCCTCTACAAAGATGCTAGGTGCTGGTGAGCTTGGCATGTACAGGTATCTCCTGTGTGACATCCACCTGAAAGAACCAATGCCTTCATCATGTACCAGGACAGGATCTTCTCTGTCCCTTGAAGCCCATAAATGTTGGAACAGTTTATGGCACGAAAGCTGCGCATGGGACATTCTTGGACTTTCCAGCATGACAATGACCCTAAACACAAGGCCAAGTTGACCGTCCAGTGGTTACAGCAGAAAAAGGTGAAAGTTCTGGAGTGGCCATCACAGTCTCCTGACCTTAATATCTTTGAGCCACTCTGGGGAGATCTCAAATGTGCGGTTCATGCAAAGATGACCAAAGACTTTGCATGACCTGAAGGGATTATGCCAAGACGAATGGGCAGCTATACCACCTGCAAGAATTCGGGGCCTCATAGACAACTAAGACTTCACCCTGTCATTGATGCTAAAGGGGGGGCAATACGCAGTATTAAGAACTAAGAGGTGCAGACTTTTGAACAGGGGCCATTTAATTTGGTTACTTGTTGCCATGTTTAGTTTTATGATTGTGCCATTCTGTTATCATCTACAGTTACAGAATATAAATCCCATAAGAAATAAAAGAAATGGCCTGTTCACTCATGTTTTCTTTAAAAAATGGTACATACTGTATTATATTATTATTATTATAATACACAATTTATATAGCGCCAACAGTTTATGCAGCGCTTTACAATGTAGAGGTGGGACAGCACAATTACAGTACAATTCAATACAGAAGGGACAGGAGGGCCTTGCTCGTAGAGCTTACATTCTAAAGGGAGTGGGTGGTGGTACAACAGGTAATAGCTGCGGGGAATGATTTGATGGGGGTGGCTCAGGGACAGTTGTTAGGTGGGTGTGGGATAAGCTTCCCTGAATAAGTGAGTTTTCAGGGATCTCCTAAAGGTGGACAGGTTAGGGGTTGATCGGACATACCTGAGCAGGGAGTTCCAGAGGATGGGAGAGGCTCTGGAGAAGTCCTGAAGGCGAGCATGGGAGGAGGTAACAAGGGAGCTTTAGAGCAGGAGGTCCTGGGAGGAACGGAGGGGACGATTCTCCAACTTTTGAGCACAACTGTACTTGTACTAACTGTATATAAAATAGAAATCAATATTTTTTTTTAAAAAAAGCAGAGCTCCTTTTTTTTTTAAATGGGCCCCTCAGAGTTGTTATCCATAACATGCTAGTATGCACTTCATATTAACACAGTATGGCAGACTTACCTGTCAAACAATCCCCTCCAGCGCTGCGCTGTCAGCTCTCCTGCTGGTCAAAGGCACTTCCATGTTCTCCCAGTCTCCCTTCTATCAGGAACCATGAATCCGACCAAGACAGAAGTATAGTTAAATCACACTTGTTTATTAATAATAATAATAATAATAATAATAAGGTAAACAGAGTAAGCGTAGTCAAAACAAGCCAGAGTTCAGTAACCGGATCGCTTAGTCAGCCAAGCAAATGTCAGAGATAAACGTAGTAGTACAGCAAGCAGGATCAGGAGCCAGAAGGAACGTCAGCCGAGCAAGTCTTCAACAGGAACGCAGGAGAAAATCTCTGTGATGTTGACAAAGGCGAAGGCAGAGATCAAGTGAGCTAGATGGCTTTAGGTAGGCAGGACTGACGAGCAGAATCAACAACAGCTGGGTAACTGTGGATAGAGATGGGAGCTGGCAATTAGCCGACAGCTGAGCGGCCAGCTCAGAGAAGGAAGGCCTTAGCCCAGCCCTGACACCTTCTGAGTTTGGACTCTTCAGTCACTTGATTGGCCTGGGCTGTGATGATGTCACTCCTGCACATGGGAGTAACATCATTATCATTATAACACCATAAATACCAACCGAATCGTTCTCTTCGTTCCTCCCAAGAACTCCTGCTCTCTTGTTCCCTTGTCATGTCCTCTCATGCTCACCTCCAGGACTTCTCCAGAGCCTCTCCCATCCTGTCAGGGCTTGGCTCAGCCCTTCCTTCTCTGAGCTGGCCGCTCAGCTGTCGGCTAATTGCCAGATCCTATCTCTCCACAGTTACTCAGCTGTTGATGATATCCTGCTTGTCAGTCCTGCCTACTCAAGTCGTCCAGTCCAGAGGATCTCTGCCTTCGCCTTGTTCAACATCACAGAAACTATCTCCTGCGATCCTGTTCAAGACTTGCTGACATCCCTTCTGGCTCCAGATCCTGCTTGCTGTTCCACTACATTGATCCCTGACTTCTGGCTTTGTTGACTATCTGTTCCGGTTACCGAACTTTGGCTATGTTTTGACTATGTTTGTTCTTTTTTACTTTTATTATTAAACAAGTGTGATTTAACTGTACTTCTGTCTCGGCCTGATTTCATGGTTTCTGACACATCCTTTGGAATTCCTTACCCCAATTTGTCCTGACTATCTCCCACTACTCTATCCACTTTTAGGCGAACCCTGAAAACATTTCTCCTCAGGGAAGCCTATCCTACCTTCACCTAACAACTGTACAATTTCTTTCTATTATTGGCCCATCCCCCCCCCCCCCCCCCCCAGCCCAGCCCCAACCCCCCCACAGCTATTACCTTTTGTATCACTTAACCCTCCCTTTTAGATTGTAAGCTCTAAGGATTCCTCCTGTATTGAATTGTATTATAACTGCACTGTTTGCCCTAACGTTGTAAAGCGATGTGCAAACTGTTGGTGCTATATAAATACTGAATAATAATAATTATGGCACAGATCTGTACCATAAATATATGCTGAGCTGCGCATGCACGACTAACGCTGACAGGCAGGTAGAAGCACTTACTGTATGACAGAAGAGACCAACAGGGTCACTTCTGTCATAAAAATACTACCTGTCAGCATTTTTTTTTTTTGTTTTTTTTATCAGGTTCAGTTGCACTTTAATGACTTCAGATCTGGATGACATTCTGCATGTGTGGAAATGATCTTTCATTACATTGTAATAGTTGCCTATAAGTTGGTGTCTATATTTGCTCTTGTGCTGACAGTTTGCTAGCTCCTCCTGAACTCTGTCCATGCACTCAGCCATGTCTCCCCCCTTTTCCTCTCCTCCTCTGTCTTCTCTCTTCCGCCCTTTTTTCTTTCTCCTCCCTCCCCAACATCTTCTATTTTTTGCCTCTCCTCCTCCCCTCCTCTCTGTTTCCTGTCATTCTTTTTTTTTTTTTTTTTCTCCTCTTTCACTGGAACGAATCCAGGAACCAGAAAAACACTCGTGCTGATATCCAAGCAGCTGAGCGCAGACCTTCCTCCTCTTCTCTCTCCTCCATTCCTCTCTTTCCGAACGCTTGCCAGCGTCGCTGACACCCTCCGTCACCCACCTTGCTGCTCCGCCGCTAACCTCCGTCACTAATCAGTCTTGCACAGTTCATAGATTTCAGAGGAAAAGGGCCTTAAGAGTCGCACACTTGCCTTAACACTTGTTCTGAAACTTTTCTAGCTGTCCGCGGAGATAAGGTACAAGATGGCCGCACTTTGGCTCAGGGCGGCTTGACTTTTTTTTTTTTTTTTCTGATGGGAATTAGAGAATAGGAAAGAATTTTTTTTTTTTGGCACTTATGTCCCTGATTTTTTATTTTTTTTGCCAAGTTTAAGTTTCATTCATTCTAAGTGGAAAACAGAGGACGCTGATGAGAAATGAAGCATTGAAAAACGACGATAGACCGCAAGAGGTGCTGGGAAGTTTCGAGGAAATCTCACTTTCAGCAATTTTTCTTCCTTTCTGAAACCTTTGTCCACTTAATTTTTTTTGCTTTTGTTTCTTTTTAGTGTTTGGTTTCGCAAACCTTTGTTGTGGTCAGGTTTAGTTCTTCATCATCCAGTGTTACAAGATCGTCTTATGTCATGTGTTACTAGTGTTAAAGCTTTACTAGTCTGCGATTTTCAAATAGGTCACATTACGATCTGTGCTGATCGGCGGGCAAGTTGGCGGCTAAGGATGTAGGGTTATAGGGGAACGGACTGACCTCAATGTCGCGTTGGAGTAAGAGGAGGGCAGGTCGGACTGCTCTGCTCCCGCTGCTACTCCTGGCACTGGCACTAGGGGGCGCCGCTCTCTTCCTGGCATCCCTGAACCTGCTACTGACGACTACCGCCTGGGGCCAAAGCCTGATCCAAGGACGGGCACACCTGCAACAGGTAAGGAGATCCAACTATGGAACATTAAAAATGTATCAAGAAAACTTAAAGCGGCCCCTAGCATCGGATATGTAAGGCCCCCCCCCCTTAGGGGGGGTGTTAGTAAAATTCCGAGTTTGGCAACTAGGTGGCACCCTCCGCATAGATAAATAGTGGGTTGCATTAGTAGGAGAAGTTTAGGCAGAGAGTCCAAAGGACAGGGGTGAGATTCCAGAGCTGGCCCCCATGGGACTTAGTGGGCCCCTTTCTGCAGAAAAGTAGAGCTTCCAGTGATTTGTATTCCCCGGCTAGGGAATACCTGGAAGGGTCCTGGTGCCCTGGATAGGAGGGAGTTGGGGACAGGACATAGATGGCCTGACCTGGGAAAGTGCCGACGACTGCTACCATTATTGGTGAGAAGCTGTAGTCCCTGAAGTTGTAAAGTAAAGCTCTGAAAATTACATTAACTTACCTCTCCTTGTTACCAATGGCCTATCCTTTGAACTGGTACCTGGCTCAGCCAGGAAGAAGGTATGTAAGGGGGGTGTTAGTACAATTACAAGTTTGGCCACTAGGTGGCACCCTCTGCATTGAGAAATAGTGGGTTACATTAGGCAGTAGGAGGAGTTTGGGCAGAGAGTCAAGAGGACAGGGGCGAGACTTCAGAGCTGGCCCTTATGGGACTAGGTGGGGCCTTTCTGCAGATATGTAGAGCTTCCAGCGGATGGCATTTCCCTCCTGGGTAATACCTGGAGAGATCCCGGTGCCCTGGATAGGAGGGAGCTGTGGACAGGACATGGATGGCCTGACCTGGGAAAGTGCTGAGGACTGTTATACTATTATTGGTGAGAAGCTGTAGGCCCCGAAGTTGTCTACCTTGAAGTTGTAAAGTAAAGCTCTGAAAATTGATTGGACTCACCTTTCCTTGATACCAATGGCCTATCCTTTGAATTGGTACCTGTCTCAGCCGGGAAAAATGCAGGGTGAAGTGTCGGGTATGGTAAGATACATGTGCTGGTGAAATGTGGAACTTACGCTACTGTAAATTAGGCCAATAGGCCTATTGTTGGTACCCAAGCATGAAACTTTATGTCCACGTTCTAATGGCTCTGCCTACAGGTACATTTTGCATGTTAAGTACATTTAACACTTCCAGGTATTTATTACCTTCCACAGTGATGACTACATTCCCCTTGACAATGCCTTCATCTTCTTTTCCTCCCAGAACGGCGCCATCTTAGTTTAGATATTTTGGGTCACCATCTACTTCCTGCACTGAGATGCTGTCTCCGAGCTGACATGATCATATAAATCCTAGGGTCTATGGAGTTCCTGGTAGTGTTCACAAACATCTGACACAGATCAGACCCTGCTAGAGCCTCTTACTGTGTGACTTCCTGCCAAAATTCTGAGTAATATGTGCAAAGATGAAATATTCTGAGAAAGCATGATCTTTGTCTTTAAGCTCTGTGCAGACTTCTAGGCAAAGCAGTTAACCAATTACAGGAGCAGGGGGCTGGGAATTCTGGGGAATTTTTGAACATCCCAACAGGCTTCAAAAATCATATTGAAAGGAGAATTTAAATGCTAAACTGGCTTGATTATCAGTTGTACAGTATCTCACAAAAGTGAGTACATCCCTCAAATTTTGGTAAATATTTTATTATATCTTTTCATGTTACAACACTGAAAAAATGACACTTTGTTATACAAGCTGTACACTCACTACTTTACATTGTAGCCTTGTAAATTTGCTGTCCCCTCAAAATAACTCAACACACAGCCATTAATGTCTACACCGCTGGTAACAAAAGTGAATAACCCCTAAGTGAAAATGTCCAAATTGGGTCCAATTAGCCATTTTCCCTCCCCAATGTCATGCAACTCATTAGTATTACAAGGTCTCAGGTGTGAATGGGGAGCAGGTGTGTTAAACTTGGTGTTATCCCTCTCACTCTCTCATACTGGTCACTTGAAGTTCAACATGGCACCTCATGGCAAAGATCTCTCTGAGGATCTGAAAAAAAGAATTGTTGCTCTAACATAAAGATGGCCTAGGCTATAAGAAGATTGCCAAGACCCTGAAACTGAGCTTCAGCATGGCCAAGACCATACAGCTGTATAACAGGACAGGTTCCACTCAGAACAGGCCTCGCCATGGTCCACCAAAGAAGTTGAGTGCACGTGCTCAGCGTCATATCCAGAGGTTGTCTTTGGGAAATAGATGTATGAGTGCTGCCAGCATTGCTGCAGAGGTTGAAGGGGTGGGGGGTCAGCCTGTCAGTGCTCAGACCATACGCCACACACTGCATCAAATTGGTCTGCATGGCTGTCGTCCCAGAAGGAAGCCTCTTCTAAAGATGATGCACAAGAAAGCCCGCAAACAGTTTGCTGAAGACAAGCAGACTAAGGACATGGATTACTGGAACCCTGTCCTGTAGTCTGATGAAAGTTATTTGGTTCAGATGGTGTCAAGCGTGTGTGGCGGCAGCCTGGTGAGGAGTACAAAGACAAGTGTGTCTTGCCTACAGTCAGGCATGGTGGTGGGAGTGTCATGGTCTGGGGCTGCATGAGTGCTGCCGGCACTGGGGAGCTAGAGTTCATTGAGGGAACCATGAATGCCAACATGTACTGTGACACACTGAAGTAAAGCATGATCCCCTCCCTTCGGAGACTGGGCCGCAGGGCAGAATTCCAACATGATAACGATCCCAAACACACCCCCAAGACGACCACTGCCTTGCTAAAGAAGCTGAAGGTAAAGGTGATGGACGGGCCAAGCATGTCTCCAGACTTAAACTCTATTGTAAAGTTTAGACTGTAGGGCATCCTCAAATAGAAGGTGGAGGAGCGCAAGGTCTCTAACATCTACCAGCTCCGTGATGTCATCATGGAGGAGTGGAAGAGGACTCCAGTGGCAACCTGTGAAGCTCTGGTGAACTCCATGCCCAAGAGAGTTAAGGCAGTGCTGGAAAATAATGGTGGCCACACAAATTGACACTTTGGGCCCAATTTGGACATTTTCACTTAGGGGTGTACTCACTTTTGTTGCCAGCGAGTTAGACATTAATGGCTGTGTGTTGAGTTATTTTGAGGGGACAGCAAATTGACCCTGTTATACAAGCTGTACACTCACTACTTTACTTTGTAGCAAAGTGTCATTTCTTCAGTGTTGTCACATGAAAAGATAGAATAAAATATTTACAAAAATGTGAGGAGTGTACTCACTTTTGTGAGATATTGTATAGGTTACATTATACGCAAATGTCCTTTGGGGCCAGTTCAGAGGTGTGCGGTGTAGTTTTTGTGCATTGCGTTTTACATTTTTTACAGTGCGCTTTTACACACTGACACCATGGGAAAATCCTTCCCACTCAGCCCAGCATCACTTTAAAAGTTTTGAACACCTGGAGGGCGGGAAGGATCAGCGATCATGTGACCACTGTTACAGGTCACATAATCGAGAGGTGTCAGGAAGTGGTTAAAAAATATTACAGAGAAAAAATGTAAACAAAGTAATGTAAATCCATCGCCAATCATGTTGTCCAGCAATCTAAATCCATTGTCGATGATGCTTCCCTTCTGCATTCCCAACGCTGAATGACAGATCCCCTACTGCTGGAATGTAAACAAAGTGGCCAGGGATCTTCCTGGGTGATGTCACTGACCATATTTGGTCAATGGCATTGCCCATCTGCGGTTACTTTTTTTTTTACATTCTAGCAGCCGAGTATTTGGGCGGGCAAACTGCTCAGATAAGGCCAGTTTGTTCAGCGCTTCACGGAACCCAAACCCATAGCTCACTCCCAACAAAGGAGATTCTGCCCCATTTCATCTAGCGAGGGAGCGTGACCCTGTAACAACAGATGATAGGTTTTTCTGCCCTCTCTAGCGATCTCGTTATTGGCGAGTCAGGTGACAAGGGTGGTATGGGCCAAGAAGTCAAGGCTATGCTCCATCTGCCACCCAATGATGCTTCCCTGATGCACTCCCATCGCTAATGACAGTTCTCCAGCTGCTATAACATAAACAAAGCAGCCAGGTATCCTCCTGGGTGACATTACTGACCATATTTAGTCAATGACGCCGGCTGCTTTGTTTTCTTTTTTTTACAAAACAAAGGTGCTTTATTGGTATCTCACAGGGTAGTATTCAGTATACAAAATAGACATAAGACAATGCATAATATATCTGACAGCAGTTGAACCAGACAAGTAATCACACACGTACAGGGAAGGCGTATAATGGCACACAAGGTACTATTGACAACTGAGCATGGAGGATAGCGCAACCAGTAAGTCAACTCTGGGGAAAGCGAGGAAGATGAAACAGCAGAGGCTGCTTTGTTTACATTCTAGCAAACAGGGATCTGTCATTTGGAAGTGCAGCAGGAAAGCATCATCGGGTAGCAGGTGGTTGTGATTGATACTGGATTTAGTAGGTGGGGATTTGGGCAGGTGAAGTCCTCAAAAAGGACCAGTTTGTTTAGCACTTTGCCAGGCCTAAAACCAAAGGAGATTCTGCCCCATTCCATCTAGCGAGGAAGTAACCCTGTACAAACAGACAATAAGCTTTTCTACCCTCTCTAGCGATCTTGTTATTGGCAAGTCAGGTCACAAGGGTGGGATCGGTCTAAGTCAAGGCTATGCTCCACCAATGATGTTTCCCTGCTGCACTCCCTTCGCTAAATGACAGATTCCCAGCTGCTAGAATATAAACAAAGCAGCCGGAAATCCTCCTTGGTGACGTTGCTGACCATATTTGTTAAATGACACCACCCAGGATCTGCAGCTGTTTTGTTTACAGGGAATTGGGTAGGCAAACTGCCCAAATACTGCCAGTTTGTTCGGCGATTTGCAGGGCCAGAACTCAAAGGAGATTCTGCCCCATTTCATCTAGCAAGGAAGCAACTCTGTACAAACAGATGATAGGTTTTTCTACCCTCTCTAGCGATCTTGTTATCAGCGAGTCAGGTCACAAAGGTGGCAACGGTCTAAGAAGTCAAGGCTGTGCTCCACCTGCTGCCCGATGCTGCTGCCCCGCTGCACTCCTGTCATTAAGTGACAGATCCCCAGTTGCTAGAATATAAGCAAAGCAGCTAGGGATCCTCTTCTGTGACGTTACTGACCATATTTAGTCAATGACACCGCCCGGGATTTGTTTACATTCTAGCTGCTGGGGATCTGTCATTTAGCAATGGAAGTGCAGCAGGAAAGCATCATTGGGCACAGGTGGTTGTGACTGACAATGGATTTAGTAGGCTGGAATTTGGGCAAGTGAACTTCTCAAAAAGGGCCAGTTTGTTCAGCGCTTCGCCGGGCCTGAAACCAAAGGAGATTCTGCCCCATTCCATCTAGCGAGGAAGTAACCCTGTACAAACAGATGATATGTTTCTCTGCACTTCCTAGCGATCTTATTATTGGTGAATCAGGTCACAAGGGTGGCATCAGTCTAAAAAGTCAAGGCTATGCTCCACCTGCCACCCAATGATGCTTCCCTGCTGCACTCCCTTTGCTAAATGACAGATCCCCAGCTGCTAGAATATAAACAAAGCAGCCGGGAATCCTCCTGGGTGACGTTACTGACCATATTTATTAAAATACACCGCTTGAGATCTGCTGTTTTGTTTACATTCTAGCTGTTGGGGATTTGGGTAGGCAAACTGCCCAAATACTGCCAGTTTGTTTAGCGATTTGCCAGGCCTGAACCCAAAGGAGATTCTGCCCCATTTCCTCTAGCAAGGAAGCAACCCTGTACAAACAGATGATAGGTTTCTCTGCACTCTCTAGCGATCTTGTTATCGGTGAGTCAGGTCACAAGAGTGGCATTGGTCTAAGAAGTAAAGGTTATGCTTCACCTGATGGAGATGATGCTTCCCTGCTGCACTCCCATCCCTAAATGACAGATCCCCAGCTGCTTCCCTAGCTGCTAGATTATAAACAAAGCAGCCGGGAATCCTCCTAGGTGACGTTACTGACCATATTTAATCAATGACACCACCCAGGATCTGCGGCTGCTTTGTTTACATTCTAGCTGCCAAGGATCTGTCATTTAGCAATGGAATTGCAGCAGGAAAGCATCACCTGGTGGCAGGTGGTTGTGACTGACATGGGACTTAGCAGTCGGGGATTTCAGCCGGCAAACTGCCAAAGTACAGCCAGTTTGTTCAGCGCTTTGCCAGACCTGAACCCAAAGGAAAGTCTACCCTATTTCATCTGGCGAGGAAACAACCCTGTACAAACAGATGATAGGTTCCTCTGCACTCCCTAGCGATCTTGTTATCAACAAGTCAGGTCACAAGGGTGGCATTGGTCTAAGAACTCCAAACTAAAGATTTTATCATTAGGTCTTTAAATCCACTTCCAAAATCAGGAACAAAAACTTTTTAGGGACCGTTCTTTGGAAATCAGAGATAGTTGAAAAGTACCCGCATTGGACTAGAGCTTGGGGCCAAGTAGCTGACAAGGGTCAAATGGCTTTTTTTGGGGCCTATCTCTATGGCAACTGTTGCCAAGGAAGGATGAATATGAACCAAAGACTCTTTAGAGGACAGATAAGCCTGGACACAAAAGCCCATTATGTCAGCCAGACGGAGAAATGTGACCACTTTGGACTTTCTGCAAGTCAATAATGACATCTGACCTTCTAAAGAGGATTGCATTAAGACACAAAACATTGTCAGGCGTAAAAATGCTGCTGGGGTAAAAATCCTTTAAGCCGAGCAGTGGAGCGTTACTTAATACAGACCAAGTGATAAAAGCATGCAGTGCGCTTATATAAACATAACTAACAGTGAGTCAATAACATTATATAAATCTGTATGACAGACAGAAGATAAGCCTCTAAACCTAAACTGAAAAAAAATTGAGTACATTTTTAACATTCAAACAATAATATGTAAAAATTTGGTAGGCGGCCAGCTGAAGAAAAAAAAGGGGGTCATTCACATGGGCAATTACATTAGGTTTTTGTTTCCCGTCACTTCTTGTCCCAACACCCAAAGGGGACACATCAAAAGCCTGAAAGACGCTCTACCTATTGGAATGAAATAACTTTTTTACAGATATAACTTTATGGGTTTATTTTTCAGGTTCTTCCTATACAAGAACTAAAACGATTTACGTAAATTTTTTTACAATAATATGTAAAAATACGAAAGAGGGCCAACTGAAGAAGAAAAAAAAAAGGGGGGGGGGGAATCATTCACATGGGGAAATACATTAGGTTTTTGTTTCCCGTCACTTCTTGTCCCAGCACCCAAAGGGGACACATCAAAAGCCTGACAGACGCTCTACCCATTGGGATGAAATGACTTTAACAGATGCAACTTTATGGGTTTATTTTTCAGGTTCTTCCAATACAAGAACTAAAACCATTTACGTAAATTTTTTACATATAAACAATAATATGTAAAAATATGAAAGAGGGCCAACTGAAAAAGAAAAAAAAAGGGGGGGGGGGGGTCATTCACATGGGCAAATACATTAGGTTTTTGTTTCCCGTCACTTCTTGTCCCAACACCCAAAGGGGACACAACATCACTTCTTGCCCGGCAGAAATTTTCCCAAAGGGGACACAACAAAAGCAGATGCTCTACCCCTTGGGATAAAATGACTTTATAGATATGTTATGGGTTTATTTTTTCAGGTTCTTCCAATACAAGAACTAAAAAAATGACGTAAGTTTTTAACATTCAAACAATAAAATTTGTAAAAATACGGAAGGGGGCCAGCTGAAGAAAAAAAAAAGGGGGGGGGGAGTCATTCACATGGGTGATTATATTAGGTTTTTGCTTCCCGTGACTTCTTGTCCCGACAGAAATCTCCCCAAAGGGAACACAACAAAACCCTGACAGATGCTCTACCCATTGGGATGAAATGAGTTTACAGCTATAACATTTCAGGTTTATTTTTTAGGTTCTTCCAATACAAGAATAAAAAAAATGTATGTAAATTTTTAACATTCAAACAATATGTAAAAATATGGAGGAGGGCCAGCTGAAGAAAAAAAAAGGGGGGGGGGTCATTCACATGGGCGATTATATTAGGTTTTTGCTTCCCGTGACTTCTTGTCCCGACAGAAATCTCCCCAAAGGGAACACAACAAAACCCTGACAGATGCTCTACCCCTGGGGATGAAATGACTTTACAGATACACCGATCAGCCATAACATTATGGCCACCCACCTAATATTGAGTAGGGCCCCATTTTGGCTGAAACAGCCCTGACCCATTGAGGCATGGACACCAAAGTAATATCCACGTGAATGGCAGGACCCAAGGTTTCCCAGCAGAACATTGCCCAAAGCATCACACTGCCTCCGTCGATTTGCCTTCTTATACCGCATCCTGGTTCCATTCACTTCCCTAGGTAAGTGACGCACACGCACCCGACCATCCACATGATGTAAAAGAAAATGTGATTCATCAGATCAGGCCACCTTCTTCCATTGTTCCGTAGTCCAGTTCTGATGTTGATGTGACCATTGTAGAAGCTCTTGGCTGTGGACATGGGTCACTATGGGCTTTACAGCCCCATACACAACAAACTGCAATGCCCATTTTTTTCTGCTTTCACCACATCAACTTCATGGACAACATGTTCACTTACTGCCTAATATATCCCACTAATTTTAAGATGCCATTGTAATGAGATATCCCCTTTACCTGACAGTGGTCACAATGGTATGGCTGATCGGTGTATAATGTTATGGGTTTATTTTTCAGGTCCTTCCGATACAAGAACCCCAAGCTGAAGCTCAGGTAGGTTCCCTGCATGAATTATGTGCTATATCTGTTCATTAAGGAGAGTGGAATCGGTCTTCCATGACATTTCCTTCTGAAAATGCGACCACCCTGGATGTCATGGTGATTCAGCACTTCCTTGTCTTGTTTTGTTGGACAGATCTTCTTCAAGAATGTGTGGGAGAAGCACCAGTTTCTGTTTGAGAAACTGAGAGAGGAGCGGAGTCGCCAGCGGCGTTCAGGTAATCTCTAGGATTTAACTACAGTATATAGCTCTGCCATATCCAACAGTGCTGACAGAGAATACTAAGCTAGTCTCATCAGTCTCTGCACCAGAGGAGCTTACATTCTAATGTTTTTCTACAGACACTATTATTATAAATTTATAAAGCATTGACAGATACCACAGCGCTGTACAGAGAGAGCTCTGACAGGTAAGAGACACACTCAATCGGTGGAACATGTTCTATTATTCTACACTTCATGTTTTCCAGCAAACAAGAAGAACAGAAACTCTAGAAGTAAATCCCCCATCTTGGCTGCACATTACGAAGGTAACAAGCTCTTCATACCTGGTGTAACTGTCTCCACGTGTCCCCTAATGTGCCCTGTGTTTTATAAACTATAAATCACATCTCCCTGATTGGTCAGCTGAGCCTTGTTACCTCTAAGCATCTGGGGGTAGGCTGGGGATTATTGTGGTCACTGACACCATGACTGGGGTTTTTTATTGCATCCGTTGACACCAATGCTGGGGTTATTGCATCCACTGACAACGGTGCTGTGGGTTTTGATGGCGGCCACTGACACTAATGATGAGGCATATTGTATTCCAACTCTCTCTTTGGTGTGCTTTGGGGTTTGCTGCAAAAATGCAGCGGGACAAAAATTTTACAACCCATTCATTTTGATTGACCTTCCTAGCTTGAAGTAATTCACCTCAATGGACAAAGGCATACTGCTATCGTGCAGACCTCTTGAAATGTTGGGGGCCACACTTGATGCCCTCTATTATTTTCAAGTTGACCACCACTGTGCTAAAGGCAGCTAGCTTAGTTAGTCACAGAGCAGTACATAAAGGAACAACCGGACACAGATATAACAATCAGAGGGGTGGGTGTTATGTCCTTCAATGAACAAAGAGAAAAGGATTTTATGATGATTTTTTAAAAAAATACTATTTTCTCTTCCGCACATTGAAGGAAGATCTTTGGAACTTGATCAATGGGGCATCCCAAAGATGTGTCTACCTAGAGGTGGGGAAAAAATATGAAAAAAAAAAAATATATGAGCTGTTGAGTTCTTTATGCCTGGTGTCCTACTGCTAAACATGGCAATATAATCCTAAGATCGAGATCTAAAGACTAATGCTGTGTCCTTCAATGAATGCAGTGAAAAATAATTTTGTGGTGAGTACAAAAATCCTATTTCCTATTCTGTTCATTGAAGGACACAGCGGAGATCTTTAGAAGTGTGAAAAACGGAAATAAAACTTGAGCTGCCTCTAGCACATGGGGGTTTGGCCACCAACAGAAGCTGCCTCTAGGTTGTGATTTTGTTTAGGTGACTAGTGTTATCCTCCTGAAAGTGGTGCTATAACCCAGCAGGATTGACACCATCATCCTTCTAGGGAGACTTGAGGTGAGTGCAGAGCAGGTAAAATTTTCCAAGAAGACACTCTAGTTCATTGCAAGAATTTGGCTGCTCTGTATTCCTTTTACGATACCCTTTGGCAGGTGACTCAGGCTGTACTAAGGCTCAGAATCACTTGGTACCACTTGGTCTTCCCCAGAGCTCCTGATGTTAAAGCTTGGCAGGAAATCCTAGTAGTCCCCAAAACTCTTTGCTGCAACTGGCACCAGGGCACGGGCCCTGGGATTGCCGTACCAGGGGGTAGAAGGTACAGCAGGACTATGATGTTGAGACAGGAGACCAGAGAATAGTTGGGACTCAGGATCAAGCAGAAGTCTTGGCAGGCAACAAGCAGAGTGAAGACAGATAGGCTGGGTTGGCAACGAGTAGGCAGTAAACTAGGCTGGAGACAACAGAGGTAGTGAAAATCAGGCAAGAGTCTTGGTAGGCAGCAAGCAAAGGTATAGTCAGACAGTCAGTAACAGCAATAAAGAAAGCAGAAGACTAGAGAATAGTCAGGGATTGTGCGAGTACCATTGGAAGTACTAGCAGCGATCCTGAAAGTGTCATAACAGTTCCCCAACAATTGCCTTGCAAAAAGATGTAAAATCAGGTAGAAGACCAAACAAAAAAGACAACGTATTTTGGGAGCCAAAACTTCCCCTTTCATTGGGACTTCAAGATGGGAAACGATGACTGAATTAAGGAATCAATGGTATTTTGACCAATAAAGTGATGAAGCACAGTGAACATCTTCTTGCAAGATTTTGGCTGCTTTATATTCAGGTTACGATACCCCTGGCAGGTGACCCAGGCTATCCCAGGGCACAGAATCTAGGTACCACTTGGTCTTCAGCAAATCTCCTGATAGTAGAGTTTGAGAGGAAACTCTAATAGTTCCCAAAAATCTCTCTCAGTTTGGTTGAGCTTCAAGTTGCCCCTTTCAACTAAATGTGTTACTACATCTGTCCATAACTCAACAATAAACCATTTCTCTCTTCTTATGTGTCTACAGTAAAACCATCACAGGGAGTAACACAGATGAACGCAGGTAAGTAGCCCACATATAAGCTGTCCAGCTATCTTTTTGTCCAGCACACACCCCCAACGTTTACTGTGTTGCAGATAGCGATGGTAACATCCTGTACTGGTCCGAGGTCCAGCGAAATTCCACCAGCCCGCTGAGATACGACGAGAGGAATGGGGAGTTTACAGTGACTCATAAAGGACTATATTACCTATATTGCCAGGTTAGTCTTTGACAATTAACCCTAAAACCTAACGTTAAAGTGTATCTAATCCAAAACATCTCCATGCTCCATGGGATTTCAAAGGAGGTGAGATTTCAGTGCAAAGGCTGGGAGTGTCTTCCATTCTCTTAATCTGTAACAATAGCAAGGATATGCAGCTGGCAACTTAAATCATCCATATGCGATAATCTTTATTTGCCAAAGGGTTAATAGATTGGAACACTTACGCGTTTCGGCCCTCGTCCTTAGTCATTTTTGGCTTGCATAGAGTAGTCAGGGTTTAGAACCCCTGTTCTCTTTTTAATTCTGCCTCTGTCCCTGCAAAATTGAAAAACAAACACATTTTGGCTTTAGATGTTTGAAACCATATTTTCTTACACTAAGGGCACATGATGTATGATTTTACAGGCAGAAAAATTAAACGTAAATTCTTGTCTGTACACGGGTCGCATGTAACGTTTGTGCTAGCGTTACATGCATACATTGGACAGCACATGGAACAAATCTACCCTATTTACTAGGAAGCAGGTGTTACCTGCCACCTAGGACACAATTAGCTCCTGTCACCTAACATCCTAGCTTGCTAGAACACAGGCGGCTCATGCCACCTAATGTCCTTGGATGCCCGAACGCAGGTCGCTTCTGTCATTTAGCATCCTAGGTCGCTAGGGTGCAGGCAGCCATTTAGGGTCCACAGCATACTTTTATGTTACATGCTGTACATGTTAATGTTAGTTCAGAAGTTTATTTGCAAACAAGGTAAATTTGGCACATACAGTACGTAGGACCATGGACACGATTATGTTCATAGGCCCATAGCATATCATACAGCTTCAGTCAGATCTGTTAAAAATATACACATTACAAATCTGAAGGCAGAGTATTTTGCGTCCACGTGCATGAATCCTAAATAACATACATAGGAACTTGATGGTTTTCGCTCCTAGATGCTGGCTTTTCACTTACCAGCTTTCTGGATATGTTTGCTGGGGAGTGAGGGAAAACTGCCCTTCTTCCTGTTTCCCCTTATTATATGACATATCACATGACCAGAGACTGGAGGAAGGAGAAGCCGCCTTTATTCCCAGGCAGACAACACTCTGAGAAGGAGGACCTAAATTTGAATACACAGATGGTGGGAATTGCAACTTAGCCCAAGAGCTTCCTTTCATCCGGCAGAGCCCCTTAGACACCCTACCAACCTCATGGACCCTTCATCCCTCCTCTCCTCCCAGAGTGCCACCCACCAAGCCTGCCAGCTTCCCTACCCTCCTTCAACCCACTGACATAGATGCCAAGGCAGTCTTCCTAGGACTGACATGCCTGACACAGCAGCAAATTTTCCTCTCACTGACATCGAAGCAGCATCATTTTTTCCTTCCAATGACACCACTGACGCAATGCCATTTTTTCCTCACATTAATTCTGGGGCATTTTTTTCTTTCACCACTATTAGCCCCACATTTTACTGCATGACAGCATGTGCACAACTATTAGTCTCTTTAAATCGCCGTGACATGCCCCGCCCATTGGTACTATTTTAGTGCATGCCGAAACCATTACATACAATTTGGAGTGGCACACTATGCGTGCCACTATTTGTAGGCAGGTATAATCTGGCCTCCCTGCATAGGTGGCGCTGTCTGGCAGCCACCATGCAGGGAGTGAGCGGAAGGCAAGAGGAACCCATATTCTTCTAAGACCTCCGTAGGTGTCATCAGGGGAGCAGCTGTCTGATTGAACACTGCCACCCTGGTTGACCTCTGTGGCCATCTTAAGTGTGGGCAGTGCTAATAAATAGCACTTTCTTCCTTCAGTGCTTACGTATTTGCGAAAGGGCTAGGTCAGGGGCGTGAGCCTGCTAGATAGGAACAGTGTGTCTAGCGCAGGAAGAGGTCCTGTGGAGGAAGGACAGTGTAGGGTCTGCCCACCTATGCCGCCGGCTAGAAACTCTTCCAGGAGCCTTGTTGCCATACCGCCTTCAGTCACCTCCTCTGTTGAATGCTTTTGGACATTATAAGTGTTACCGGGAATCCTTTGCAACTCTGTGTAAGTGCTGCCGGGTCAGTCTGGCCGTGTTCCTTGACAGAACTTTTCTCTTAAATACAGTGCCTTGCAAAAGTATTCACCCCCTTGGCATTTTTCATGTTTTGTTGACTCACAACCTGGAATTAACATGGATTGTTTGAAGATTTGCATCATTTAATTTACAGAACATGCCCACAACTTTGAAGATTTT
The DNA here is from genome assembly GCF_042186555.1 of Aquarana catesbeiana. Taxonomy (NCBI): domain Eukaryota; kingdom Metazoa; phylum Chordata; class Amphibia; order Anura; family Ranidae; genus Aquarana; species Aquarana catesbeiana. Next base: position 682,947,076 of record NC_133326.1, read on the forward strand.
TTTTTATTATTATTGTGAAGCAAACAACAAATAGGACAAAATAACAGAAAAAGTCAATGTGCATAACTATTTAACCCCCCTAAAGTCAAAACTTTGTAGAGCCACCTTTTGCAGCTATCACAGCTCCAAGTCACTTTGAATAAGTCTCTGTGAGCTTGCCACATCTTAACACTGGGGTTTTTGCCCATTCCTCCTTGCAAAACTGCTCCAGCTCCTTCAAGTTGGATGGTTTGTGAACAGCAATCTTCAAGTCTGGCCACAGATTTTCTATTGAAGTCTGGGCTTTGACTAGGCCATTCAAACACATTTACATGTTTCCCCTTAAACCACTCAAGTGTTGCTTTAGCAGTGTGTTTGGGGCATTGTCCTGCTGGAAGGTGAACCTCCGTCCTAGCCTCAAATCACACACAGAGTGGTACAGGTTTTGCTCAAGAATATCCCTGTATTTAGCACCATCCATCTTTCCCTTAACTCTGACCAGTTTCCCAGTCCCGACTGCTGAAAAACATTCCCACAGCATGATGCTGCCACCACCATGTTTCGCAGTGGGGATGGTGTTCTTTGGGTGATGCGATGTCTTGGGTTTGCACCAGACATAGCGTTTTCTTTGATGGCTAAAAAGTTCAATTTTAGTCTCATCAGACCAGAGCACCTTCCTCCATACATTTTGGGAGTCTCCCATATGCCTTTTCGCAAACTCAAAACGTGCCATTTTGTTTTTTGCTGAAAGTAATGGCTTTTTTCTGGCCACTCTGCCATAAAGCCCAACTCTATGGAGCGTACAGCTTATTGTCGTCCTATGTACAGATATCCTAGTCTCTGCTGTGGAACTCTGCAACTCCTCCAGGGTTACCTTAGGTCTCTGTGCTGCCTCTCTGATTAATACCCTCCTTGCCCGGTCCATGAGTTTTGGTGTGCCGTCTCTTGGCAGATTTGTTGTTGTGCCATGTTCTTTCCATTTGGTTATGATAGATTTGATGGTGCTCCTAGGGATCATCAAAGATTTGAATAATTTTTTATAACCTAACCCTGACTTGTACTTCTCAACAACATTGTCCCTTACTTGTTTGGAGAGTTCCTTGGTCTTTATGGCAGTGTTTGGTTAGTGGTGCCTCTTGCTTAGGTGTTGCAGCCTCTGGGGCCTTTCAAAAAGGTGTGCATATGTAATGACAGATCATGTGACACTTAGATTGCACACAGGTGGACATCATTTCACTAATTATGTGACTTCTGAAGATAATTAGTTGCACCAGAGCTTTTTATGGGCTTCATAACAAAGGGGGTGAATACATACGCACATGCTAATTATCAGTTTTTTATTTCTGAAAAATAGTTTTATATATATATTTTTCTAATTTTACTTCACCAACTTAGACTATTGTGTTATGATCCATCACATATAATTCAGATTAAAAAAACAAACATTGAACTAAAGGCTGTAATGTAACAAAATAGTTAAAAAGCCAACGGGGGTGAATACTTTTGCAAGGCACTGTTGGGTACCCAACTCTGGGCCCTGCTCACATACTGACCCCACCTCCTACTCTGCCCCTTACCCACCACCATTCTCAAACCCACTGTTTTCCAAATGTTATACTCACCACATCCTGCGCCTACAGAATGCATGGCTCATGCATCAACAAGATAAACTAAATTTGGGATATCATTGCTATCTGGTGGCATGGTTTAGTCATACCTCCCAACTTCCTGAGATGGGAATAAGGGACACCTATTAGTAAAAGTATGTAGACATAGGACCCACCTCCTGCCACACACCCCTTAAAGGAGAATTGTACAAAAAAAATTATTGGTTAAACCCACAAGTGCTTTTTTTACCACTACTATTCCTTTATACTGGCTTTTGGAATTTACAAATGCAGCAATTTAGAAATTGGATGAAAGGTTTAGCACTGGGAAACACTTTTTAATAGATAAGTAGTGCATTTTATATACAACTATATAGATCGGGCCAAAATGAGGGACAAATGAGAAGGAAAGAGGGACAGAGGGACTTTGTTCCATATGAGGGACAGTCCCTCAAAATCAAGGACAGTTGGAAGAAATGGTTTAGTTACCCTCACTTTTTGTCCCAAGGGACCAATCACCAGAACAGAAAATAAAGAAAAATGGGGCAGCAGTAAAAACCTCCTGGAGGTTCTAACCCTTCTCTGCCGTAGCCAAAACTAAATGAAAACACTTTTGGCTGAAGTCAGCTGCATTTCCCCTACATAATATGCTTTTCACTTTATATAGACCAGGCGCCAGTAACGAACGATAATAATAATGTCTTTGCAGGTCCATTTCAACGAGGATCGCAGCAGCTACATTAAGCTGGACCTGATCCTAGACAGTAACCTGATATTTCGATGCCTTCAAGAATTCTCCGCTACAGTGGCCAGCATCGGTGACCCCAAAAGGAAGACCTGCAGTGTCTCTGGGCTCGTCATCGTCACCCCCGGCTCCCTCCTCCGCATCCGCACCCTCCCGAGAGCCGTGGTCAAAGTTGAGCCCTACCTCACCTACTTTGGACTCTTCCAAGTGCACTGAGACTTAAACCCTTACAGGGAAAGGAAAGGAGAGAAACACAAATCTATTTTAGTTTTTTGAAGTCAACTAACCCAAATCTGCACTTCAAGTACCAAAGGTCATTTCCAACACTGAATCTTAATTCTTCAGGACCCAGAATGCACTGCCAATAGAAGACGATAAAAAAAAAAAAAAAAAAAAAAAAACTTGATGCACGGTGGTGATAATGGATAGCTTATCGTGGCATGGTGAGCACCATGGATGTGTTAACGGGAAAACCGCACAGCAGACAAATAATTGCCGATCCAAGAGAAACATTTCACATTGCACAGCACAGCACTGGGGAAGCTGATGAAAAATAGAATGTGCTGCAAAGCCAAAATCAACAAGGGATCAACTTTATACTGCTGGTAAAAGAAACAACAAACACATTTGGAAAATATGGAGTCAGCAAATCATTAGCCACGCCAAAAATACTGAACAGAAATCTGATTTCTAAAGTCCGTGATGGAAAATAATCTGCGCACAATGTGAAATAATGAATTTTCGGTCGTAGCGCAAACATAATAAGCTCCAGACAATCATCAAGTCCTACATTTCATCTATATATCTATTTACTAATATTTTCCTAACTGTACAAAACTATGTTACAGGAGATTCTCCTTTATATTCCATTATCATCATCCCTTGTACAATCATTGAAGGAGGAGGAAGAGAGCTGGATTGAGCGAGGCAAAAAAACTGATCTGAGGGTGTCATGGGTGACAGGCTGAACGTATAGCTTTATCTGATAGCAAATGTCGGAATTTAATGGGATCTTGGCAGACATAGGGCATGATTTTACCTTCTGGTGCATTAAACATTTAGTGTATTTTTGCTCAATGAAAGATGAACCCAGAATGAACAGGGGGTAGGTGATCACCTCACTGCTGACCTCTAAGGGGCTCACCTGGCACTAATATCTTGCTGCAGCTTTCTTCTCCTCCATTGTTGCTAAGTTACATTGTGTTATTGCCTGTGGCAAGACCATCATTGTTTGAGGCCAGTACCTTATAGGTGAGGAGGCTTGTATTAAAAAAAATAAAAAATAAAACAGCACTAATAGATAGAAAATAAAACTTTTGGCCTTAAAGCAAACCTGAGATTTGTCAATTCATGCCAAAGCAACAGGTTTTGTTTAATCCCCCATGCCAGCATATACTTCCCTTTTCTTTACTCCCACATGGCTCTGTTAAGGAGTTGAAGGATGTGACTTGTTCAAGTGTGACCAGCATTGTCACATGTGGAGTCCATACCTCCCACATTGTTAGCTACAACTCCAATGAATCACACCATAGCTTATACTTACCTTGTTCTTTGCTCCTATACCCATTTACTTACCCTTTTCTTTGCTCCTCCACTGCTCTATTAAGGAGCTGAAGGACATGACTTACTCAAGTGTGATTGTGCTGGGTCAATCAGCATTGTCACATGCATAGTCCATAGCCCACAATTTTAGCTACAATTCCAACGACTCCCACCCCACCGTACACTTACCTTGTTCTTTGCTCCTTTACTCATTTACTTGCCCTTTTCTTTGCTCCTCTGCTGTTCATTTAAGGAGCTAAAGGACATCACTTACTCAAGTGTGATAGTGCTGGGTCAATCAGCATTGTCAAATGCATAGTCCATAGCCCACAATGTTAGCTACAATTCCAACGACTCCCACCCCAGCATATACTTACCTTGTTCTTTGCTCCTCTGCTGTTCCATTAAGGAGCTGAAGGACATGACTTACTCAACTGTGATAGCGCTGGGCTAACAGCATGGTCACATGCAGAGTCCATAGTCCACAATCTTAGCTACAGTTCCAACAACTTCCACCCCAGCATATACTTACCTTTTTTGCTCCTCCACTGCTCTGTTAAGGAGCTGAAGGACGTGACTTACTCAAGTGTGACAGTGATGGAGTAACCAGCTTTGTCACATGCAGAGACCATAGCCCAAAGGGTTTGGTACAACTCCAATGACTCCCATCCCACCCCATATCCTTACCATTTTCTTTGCTCCTCCGCTACTCCATTAAGGAGCTAAAGGACTTGGCTTACTCAAGTGTGACAGTGCCAGGCTAGTCAGCATTGTCACATGCAGAGTCCATAGCCCACAGTATTATCTACAACTCCAATGACTCCCTCCCCAGCATATACTTACCTTTTTCTTTGCTCCTTCATCGCTCTGTTAAGGTGTTGAAGAACGCGACTTACTTGAGTGTGACAGTTCCAGGCTAACCAGCATTGTCACATGCAGAGTCCATAGCCCACAGTGTTAGCTACAACTCCAATGACTCCCACCTCACCGCATATACTTACCCTTTTCTTTGCTACTTCACTACTCCATTAAGGAGCCAAAGGACTTGACTTACTCAAGTGTGGCAGTGCCAGACTCAACAGCTTCGTCACACATGCCGAATCCCACAATGTTAGCTACAGTTCCCATGACTCCCACCCCACCATATGCTTAACTTTTTGTTTGCTCCTCCACTGCTCTGTTAAGGAGCTAAAGGACATGACTTAATGAAGTGTGGCAGTACTGGGCCAACCAGCATTGTTACATGTGGAGTTCAAAACCCACAGTATTAATTACAACTCCAATGACTCCAACTACAGCATATACTTACTTTTTCCTTTGCACAAATGTGGCACTGTTAAGGAGCCAAAGGTTGGGAGAGAACTGGTCCAACCAGCTCATACGAAGTCCATAGCCCACAGTGCTAGCTACAACTTCAATGATTTATAGCTTACACATGACTTAAGCTGGCAGTACTGGCTGGCAAATTGTGTCTGGCAAATTATGTCTGATTCCTAACAAACCAGATAAAATGTGATTAATGGGAGACCCTGTCAGCACCTCTCCACCCAACATACTTCAACTGAAAAATCAAAGGAGCCAGGCGGAAATTGATGGCCAAATAACACCTCTATCTAATAAGATGCAGGCACTCTTTGGGTATTCTGACAACTTGCAGTGACAGCTGTCAAAATATCTGCAGTGGGAGATTTGTCCATCTGCATTGCTTGGCGTGGATGGAGGAATTTGTTAGAACAGAAGCTGTCAGGGCATGGACAGCTTGACTGTTGCTCCTGGAGCCGAATGGAGCTGCGGGATAGTGAATGGAAGGTAAGTGCATAGATGCTTTATCTTGCGTGGCCAACGCACAGGTTTACTTTAGTGTGAAAGGGAAACTATAGTCTATATATCCTGAGTGTCCATGTCTTAAAAATCTTATTTTAGTTTATCATTTTTAGATATATACAAGATTTATGCATGTTACATAGTTACACGTCAATCAAGTTTAACCAAATTAAGAATTACATATGCAGGCTCTGCTTTCTGCTTAGTAGTTCTACATCATGTCTGTGTTTTACTGCTCTGGGCCAGATCTGACCTGTCAGAGAACAACTGTTTCAGAACTCGTTCAGACGTGCAGCCAGGGGGCAGTAACAGCAGGTGGTTGAGTTGCGGTTTAACTCCGTTTACAGTAGTATGTACTTGCTGAAGATATTCCTTTGTATAGTTACCCTTTAAATATTAGGGAACTATTGAGAAGCCTTTACAGAAGCCTGTCATAAACAAGGTACAAGGGTTGCCACTGATGACCTCCTTTGATAATTGCTAGAAGCCTGACTGCCACGCTGACCCAACCCAGAACAAGTATGCAGATGAGGGTTTCATACTTTGCTAGGACTTTACAGAATTGCAGATCTGTGAAACTACTAAAGCCATCAGCATAGCTCCCAATTGTCTGCGATTTCGAAGGACTGTCCCTCATTCGGAACAAAGTTTCTCTGACCCTCTTTCCTCCTCATTTGTCCCTCATTTTGGTCTGATCTATATGGTTGTATATAAAATGCACCACTTATCAATCAAAAAGTGTTTCCCAGTGCTAAATCTTTCATCCAATTTCTAAAATTGCTGCATTTGTAAATTCCAAAAGCCAGTATAAAGGCATAGTAATGGTAAAAAAAAGTAGTGGGTTTAATCAATCATTTTTTTGTACAATTTACCTCTAAGGGGGCATGTCGGGGGGGGGGTGTCTTACATACTTTTGCTTATAGGTGTCCCTCATTCCCATTTCAGAAAGTTGGGAGGTATGCAACAGGTCAGCATATAGCTTTCTCAGAAGGAAGCCAGCAATGGCAGCTCCCATATTCCTCCTGGAAAAGATTTTCCACCGATGGTGGGGGGAGGTGTTTTGACAGCAAGATGGATGGAGGAATCTGTGCTGCTACTGTATTCAAGTGGCACCCATGGCTGCTTGAATACCCAAACATTGACTGCATCTGAGAGGATGCAGCCATTGCTCGGCTTTCAATTTTCTATCCAACTCCTTCAATTTTTTCACCTTTCTAAAAAATTATAGAGGTTGTAACCTAGAGAATCATGCAGATTTAAGGAAGATATTACTGGTTTCCAGGACTATTGCTGTCAATGGCAGAAGTCTATGAGTGAACATGGTTGACATCCAAAGATATTTCAGAAGGTGAGCTGATGATGCAGAGATGGTCCGACTCCTTCAATTTTTTAGTTGAGTATTGTAGAGCCAGGTGGTGTGGACAGGGCCACCCACAGCTTAAATTTTGGTTGAAGCAATAGGAATTGGCCAAAATTTGAGCCATGTATGGCCAGCTTTGGTCTTCAAGATAAAGCAGCCATTAAGCCTGGTGGCCAGAGCCTGAAGCAAGGATGGATATAAGAGAAGGCATTAATAAAAATAAGCTTTACTTTCTTTTTTTAATTCATTTTTTACCCCCAAAAAATATATATTTTGGTGCTTGTAATTGCTGAAAAAAATGTACATGCAAGAGATTTGAACTATAGAAGCCTAGGGGGAAGGATGCTAAGAACAGGGATTCCAAGAAGTCTGGCGAGATCAGAACTGGACAGCAATAGGATAAAACCAAACTGACCGCAGCGTGTGACATTGACTGGTAATGAAAGGGAAGTGCCAGCGTGTGCGACAGGAAACATTGCGTATTGGTCACAAGGGACCTGAAAGCAGAACTGACTTCATCATTGGAACCGTGCCTCTATGTCACTGAAGCCACGTCACGCCTTACAATTTTGCATTAGTAACAGTTAAAGAAGGGCTGTACTGTTAATTCCTGGACAGCTTCAGGTATAGCACATTGTTCAATATTAAATATGTAAAGTGGAAATCTATTTAGAAGTCTCTATTATTTGTTTCTGGATTTGTTTCTGGATAAGTAAGACCTGGAGGTACATTGAGCCTTTGGTGCTGTTTGGGGTCAGTGCCCTCTGGAACCAGTCTATGGATGAAAATCTGTCTGTCCTCGAACCCTAGAGGGTGATGTTACATGTGTACAACCGCAGCACTCCCAGCTATCTGCATGGGCCAGTGCATACTTAAACAGGAATGGCTCGTTGTGTGTTTAGGCCAAGGGTTTCTAAGCTGTCCAGTCTTCATTCCCACCAATGTGTAAGGCCTGGTGATAGATTGAGCCTTTAGTGCTAATCTTGTTGGAGTCAGTGCCCTCTGGAATCAATCTATGGATACAAATATGTCTGTCCTTGGACCCTAGAGGGTGACGTTAGATGGGTACAATAACAGCACCCTCAGACATCCTCACATGCCAGTAGATACCTTAATAGGAATGGCTGGTTGTGTGTATAGGCCAAGGGTTTCTAAGCTGTCCAGTCTGCATTCCCACCAAAGCGTTTCAGCCAGCTGGGGCCCTGATGGGTTCCAGAAAGGCAAAAGGGTTCAAGAAAACATCACCAGATAATTTTTCTGGTAAAAACTACTCACATTATGATCTCTTTCTTTTTCTTTTTGCTGTATGTAAAATTTCTCCTCACTAGCTGTTGGGTCTACATGAAATCTCTCCAAGTGGAAAATCTCCAGGAAATTGAGTTGAGTCTCCAGGAAGTTTTTCCTTAGTTATCAATGGAATATGTGTCCCCAATAAAAGATTTCCCCTCACTACAGTACCTGTTAAGGTGCACTGTAACATTAAAGATTTTTCCATTGGTTTTTGTCCTGCTGGCAATGGCCACCAGGACGTATAAACAGGGTGTTTTTCCCCCATTGGAACATAGCAATAAAAAGCTGATAGGGGATGTAACCCTTCTACACTATCCAAAAATAAAAAGTTTTTGCTAGAGATACACTTTAATAACATTAACAAGTCCTTTTTTTTTTTTTTACTGGCCAGGCCAGTTTGGCCACCATAACGGCTACTCAACTGCAGTTCTTTTTTATGAAATTTGTACTGGACCTAACACATGAATGCTATTCTATTCCTACTTCCTGTGCGCTTAGTGGGACGGTATGTCTGCTATAGTCACATGATCCATGTTCCAGCTTTGTAATAAGAAAAAAGCTGCGTGGGACAGCAGTGATCCAATCACACGTACAATTACAATTCTGGAGGAGTTCCGTACACCATCAGAGTATAGAATGACCCCATAGGGCCATATTTTAATTAATTTTTTTGCTCAATTTAGTCCTAGCTGCCTAAAGATTAAATGAGAAAAAGTAGTTTTCATTATCACAAAATTACAAAAAGTCTTGAAAAATGATATATAATTTTTGGGAGGCCAGCAATGTTGAGGGGGATAATGGAGGTCCGTTACAGTTACAATCTTAGGAGGAAGAAAATAGATTTTTTTTTAAAGGTAGCTGACTACCAACATGATGAGCAACAGGGTTCACTAGAGGCAGTTAGTCACCAGTAGTGTAATACAAGCCACTAACCATGAACATGAGAAGTGATGGGTGTCAGTAGAGGTAGCTGACCACCAGTGGTGTGAAAAACTATTATTAATATGTAATACAGGCCACTGACCACCAGTGTAATGAACTGTGTGGTTCATTGGAGGCAGCTGAACACCAGTGGGTTAAGAGGCCATTATTAGCATGTAATATAGGCCACTGACCACCAACAAGAGGATCAATGGGGTATATTGGAGGCAGCTGACCACCAGTGATGTAGGAGCCTCTTATAAGCCTCTTATAAGTGTGTAATACAGACCACTGACCACCAATCTGAGAAGCAATGGGGTTCATTGGAGGCAGTTAGTCACCAGTAGTGTAAAGAGATATTAAAACTGCATAATACAAACTACTGACCACCAGCATGGAAAGCAGTGGGGTTCAGTAGTGGTAGCTGGCCACCAGTGGTGTGAGGGGATATTGTAAATGTGAAAAACAGGCCACTGACCACCAGTGTAAGGAACTGTGTGGTTCAATGGAGGCAGCTGATCACAAATGGGTTACGAGGACATTATTAGTTGCAATACAGGCCACTGACCACCAACAAGAGGAGCAATGGGGTACATTGGAAACAGATGACCAACAGTGGTGTAGCAGGCTATTACAAGTGTGTAATACAAGCCACTGAACACCACCAAGAGGAGAAATGGGGTTCAGTAGAGATAGTTGACCACCAGCGTTGTAGGGGCTATTATAAATGTGTAATACAGGCCACTTACCATCGACATGAGAAGCAATGGGATTCAATAGAGGCAGCTGAGCATCAGTGATGTAAATGGATAGAAGAGAATCCGCAACTCGATACATGCTCTTCAATAAGTCCAAATTTATTGTGACTCCATAAAACATAAATATGTACAGCAGAAGTTAACGCGTTCATCCATAAATCCATATATTTATCTTTTAAGGAGTTACAATAAATTTGGACTTGAAGAGCATGTATGGAGTTGTGGATTCTCTTCTATCTATTTACTTCGTTAGCAGCTGGGTGACTGCAGAGCCTTCACCCGACCCCATAATCTGGGGTAGTAGAACCTTTTTTTTTTCTATTGACCCATCAGTGATGTAAGGTGGGTATTATACAGTAAGTGTGTAAAACAGGTCACTAACCACCAGTCTGAGGAGAAATGGGATTCATTTGAGGCAGCTGACCATCAGTAGTGTAGGTGGCTATTAAAAGTGTGTAATACAGGGCACTGACTACCAATGTGAGGAGCAAAAGGGTTCATTGGAGGCAGTTAATCACCAGTAGCGTAATACAAGCCACTAACCATGAACATGAGAAGCAATGGGTGTCAGTAGAGGTAACTGACCACCAGTGGTGTGAGAGGCTATTATTAATATGTATTACAGGCCACTGACCACCAGTGTAATGAACTGTGTGGTTCATTGGAGGCAGCTGAACACCAATGGGTAAAAGTCCATTATTAAACTGTAATACAGACCACTAACCGCCAACAAGAGGATCAATGGGGTACATTGGAGGCAGCTGACCACCAGTGGGTTAAGAGGCCATTATTAGCGTGTAATATAGGCCACTGACCACCAACAAGAGGATCAATGGGGTATATTGGAGGCAGCTGACCACCAGTGGTGTAGGAGCCTCTTATAAGCCTCTTATAAGTGTGTAATACAGACCACTGACCACCAATCTGAGAAGAAATGTGGTTCATTGGAGGCAGCTGACCACAAGTGGGGAAGGGGGATATCGTAAATGTGCAAAACAGGCCACTGGCCACCCCGACGAGCAATGGAATTAATTGCAGGCAGCTGAGCATCGATAGTGTAGGATATTATCATATGTGTGTAGTACCACCAACATCAAAATCAAAAGGGTTTATTGAAGGGAGCTTACCACCAGTGGTGTAGGAGGGATAATGTAAGATCGCAATAAACGTCAGTGGTCACCAATGCATTTTAACAACTTTCTAGAAATCAAAAGATGGACTCTTTCAGCACCAGAAAAAAGCCCTAGTTTGATTCTATTCTCTTGGATATGAACAAAAATCTACTGACTGCCCCTGGGGAAATTTTGAGAAAGATCCACAATGAATTGCTTGTGTTTCTGACATTTAACACAGTGGCAATGAGCTGTGAGAAAAAGTGGATGAAGGTACAATGGTACAGTCACCAACGATTAATTGTTCTCAGCTAGTGCAGTTTGTCCCATAATCGTTTATGTGATTAATCACCATTTCCTCTGTGTTGTTTTTTCGGATGCAGCCCAGTGACCAAAAATAGTGTAGTTGTTGATTGTTATATGTAAAACAATGGCAGCTTATGGCTGGGATTAACTGCACTAGGTAAGAACTGCTTATCGCTGGTGACTGTAACCTTAGTACCTTCATCCACTATTCATCACAGCTCTTTGATACCAAATTATTAACACCCATCCAGCCATTGTTTAATTACATATGTACGTAGCATGTACTGAGGAAGGCCTGTGATTGGCCGATACGCGTCTAGAAGGGAGGAGCTGATAGTGACGTTCAGCCAGGCGGCGCTACTCTGGAGGTTTATATGTGATTTTAAAAGTTTTTATCTTGTAAGTGCAACTTGTCTGTTTGGGGGCTTTGAATAAATTTGTATACGGAGAACACTATGATCTCTATACTTATTATTTACATGTCCTGAACTCATGGAATCTTGAGCCAAGCTGGGAGGTGATTCGTTTCTTTGGATGTTAATGAGCTGAGTCACCATAAAGAAAAGAGCCATCTGGATTACCTACCATTGATTGGGAAGAGGAAGTGAGAGCAAAGAGCTCGTGGGGAGATCCGCATATGAGTTTTGACTCATCTGGGAGGTGAGCGCGCATTTTTACTGGTGGTGGTGTGCACTCCTTTTGAGGACGAACAATCACTGTGGTGGAGTGTGGATACACTGATCACAAGAAGAGTTTTTCATGTTTCATTTCTTTATTTTTTCATTTTATGGACTATTCATTTATATGTAGGATTTATTTATTTTAGAGATTTGCACTTTATATTTATATATATTTTTACACATAGCGCTACATTTATTTATTTACTATATGTAGCGATGTAGTTGCCGCTAGTAACAAACAATCCACCAATTCACCCCGCTGCCAGACTTCATACATCACTTCCAGAGACAATGAACAGTCTTTTGCTGGTTTGGTTTTTGTTGTTTTATTGGGGGGGTACAACTTGGAGAGGGATTAGGAATATGGGATGCCCATAGAATATATCATTGTCATCACATTTTAAGATTTGAGTAAAACAGCACAAAGTTATAGCCAGAAGATTAGATGTGCATTAAAACTGAGTGTGAATCTCCTCCTGGATTTACCTGCAGACTATTGCTCTTCCTCTGCCCAACTTCTGCAGACTATTCCCTCTAAGAATTCCCCATCTATCACCGTGTGAGGGATGAAGATATAACTTTTGACCGTGTAAAAATGATGGTCTTAGAACTTTTTCTCCTCCTGCCCAAACTTGTTTCCTCCTGCACAAACTTGTAGTTACTGAGTTAGAGTCATGTCACATCTTCTTCTATTGAGTAATAGGGACCCACTCTAAATAAGCCCCTAAACAGACTCTGGTTGCTCACCGCTACTAGACCTGAGGCCTGCAGCACCTCTCCCCGGAGGCCTAGTAGTTTAAAAGCATGTCTTTAGATGGTGGACTACTGTTTCCAGCCAGCCCAATCTTCCAAATCCTGTGCCCTCAGGCCGCATCGACATGACACAAATCCCCACAGCCTCTTCTCTGATCCAGGACTCCTCATCATTCACCGTGAAGACTTCTTTGCTAATGACCGTGTAGAAGCAAAGTTCCCTCAAAGACTTCCTGGCACATGCAGCCATCCACTGTAGTAACACTCACCAACCTTCCACTGCCCTGAGTCCTTGATGAGGAACTTGACCGGACCATACATTCCGACAGCTTCACCTGCCACTCTGCTCCAGGAGTTCTCTGCCAGGACCTTGTGGTGATAAAGACATTGCCAATGACCGTGTAGAGGCAAAGTTCCTTCACAGCTCTCCTCCTGCGATCGGTACCCCCCCGATGGGGATGTTGTCCTGCTGCTGCCTAGCATTCCATTCCTCACTTCACTCAGCCGACTTCTCACCCCCGTGGCATATCACCTCAGCTTATATAGGAGGCCTGCCCCCTGCCAATACCAATTGGGGATTGGTCAGGGCTCCCACATGAGCTGCCTGCCACTCCAGTTCCAGGCCCAGCCCCTCTTCCAGAATCTTCTCTCTGGAAGCAGGGGAGGTGCCCCAGAACTAGAGCACAGGTGGTCACACCCACTGCTACTCTGACCACTCCCAGCTCCCAGATCAAAACAGACAGGCCTAGCTTGAAGCATAGGCCTGCCTAAATTTGCCTGTGCTCACTGACCCTAGTAAAAAAAACATTACTAGCACCTAAATATTGGTAGGGGGTGCTACACATATAATGATTTAAAGTGGTTGTAAAGACTCAAGGTTTTTTTTACCTTCATGCATTCTAAAAACCTTCTTTGTGCAGCAGCACCCCCTAATACTTACCTGAGCCCCATCTAGATCCAGGGATGTGCATGACTGCCTTGGCTCTCCGGGGACTCTGCTTCCTCATTGGCTGAGACAGCAGTGAGAGACATTGGATCCAGCGGCTGTCAATCACAGCCACTGATCCAATCAGGAGAGACAGGGGGTGGAGCCGCGGCTCTGTGTGTGAATGGACATGCAGAGACACAGGTTGGGAGTGAGCCTGCTCGGGTGCTCCCATTGCAAGCTGCTTGTTCTGGGGGTACTCAGCAGGAGGGAGGGGCCAGGAGCACAGTTGAGGGACCCGAGAAGAGGATCCGGGCTGCTCTGTGCAAAAACACTGCATAGAGCAGGTAAGTATAACATGTTTGTTTTTTAACCACTATAGAATGACGGCCAGGCGGTGTTTCTGTTATCCTGACTGGGCGTCATATGACGTCCAGCAGGATAACATGCTCGTGGGGGCATGCATCACAGCGATCAGTGTCACTCTAACACATTTTATCTCCGATTGTAGTAAGGAGCCTCTGATGGAGGCTCCTTACCACATGATCAGTTGTGACCAATCACAGCTGATCACAGCATGAACCAGGAAGTGCGTAAACGTCTTTCCTTGGTTCACGCTGACAGGGAGAGTCGATCGGCGGCTCTCCCTGTCAGGGGGGGGGGGTCTGTTCTGATAATCAGCACATTGATTATCAGCACAGCCCCATCAGATGTGCCACCAACAATGCCAATCAGTGCCCATCAGCTGCCAGTCGGTGCCCCATCAGATACACCTGTCAGTGCCCATAAAAGTGCCAATCAGTGCCCATCACAGTGCACATCAGTAAAACCTGCAGGTACCTCATCATCAGTGCTGCCCATCAGTGCCATCTATTAGTGTCCATCAGTGCCATCTGTCAGTGCCAATCCGTGCCACGTATAAGTGGCAATCAGTGCTGCCTATCAGTGCCCATCAGTTCCACCTGTTAGTGCCCATCACTGCCACCTATCAGTGCCGCCCATCGGTGTTGCATATCAGTGCCACCTATCAGTGTACATCAATTCTACATATCAGTGCCCCCTCATCAGTGCCACCTTATCAGTGCCAACTCATCAGTGCCCCTTAGTGCCCCTTAGTGCCCCCTCATCAGTGGCCATCAGTGGAGGAGAAAACAAAATAAAACTTTTTTTTTTTTCAAAAATTTCAGTCTTTTTAAGTTTGTTGAGCAAAAAAAAACACCCCAGTGTTGATCAAATACCACCAAAAGAAATCTCTATTTGTGGGAAGAAAATTATAAAAAACTTAGTTTGGGTACAGTGTAGAATGACCGCGCAATTGTCATTTAAAGTGTAACAGCGCTGAAAGCTGAAAATTGTCCTGGGCAGGAGGGGGGGAAGTGCCCGGTATTGAAGTGGTTAAAAAGAGACTTTATTATCCAGTGGCGTCCATAGGGTGCGCCCGGGCACCGTCCCCCCTCGTGTAGTCACAAAAAAAAGAAAAAAAAATTCCAAAAAAAAAAATTAAAATGGCCCCTTTAAGAAAATAAAAGTCCTTTAACTAAATGCACTGTGTTCGGGCGCCGGACACAGTGCACTATGGGAAGCGCCACATCAATGCAATCATGAGATTGCAGATGTGGTGCTTCATTTGCGAACCCTTAACCCGCCTTGTGGCACAATACAAAGCGCCAAGTAGCTTCCGCTCGTAGAATCACTGTGATTCTACGGGCAGGAGCATTGTTGTTCAAATCTAGAGGTTACTTCCAGGTTTCATGAAACAGACGAAAGCCGGAAGTAACATCGGCAGCTCCGTTCTTCGGCCCGAGTGGAGCTGCTGGAAGGAAGGTAAGAGAGCGCGCCACGCAGCATGAGGGTTCTAAAGGCTCACTTTATAAAAATAAGAACAGAAAAGGCACTGGCAGATAATCTGTTATGTAAGGTCAGTAACTGCAATAAATGGGGAAAAAAAAATTACAGGCACACTTGATCTGCAGTTAAATGTGAGTAGAAACACACACTGATGCACTTTTTAATAAGACATCTCCTGCGCCATGGACCCATCCCAGAGCTAAGGGCATGTGGTCAGAGAACACTCCCTACCAGTTACTGATAACCACTTGCCTGGAGCTTTATTACTAGAGGGTACAGATTTTTTTTTTACTATAATTTTTCTGCACCATGTGACAAATTTATTCTTAAAATTCTTTTTTTTTTGTGAAATTATTTCACATAGTCCACAGTAAGTGCCTTGAAATGCACAAGAGTGCCATAAGATGGAATATGAAACCCAAATATATTTACTATAGCTGCAATAAAAGTGACAGAAATTCCTGAGGATGATTGGATCTCATGTATGAAGTCTTTTAAAGAACAGCTTCTAATTTCCTCCTAGCAACTAATTAACTCCTCTCTTTCCTGTTGCTATGGTGGGTTTGAACATGTAAGAGAGACACTGATTTGTTGCTAGGAGGGAAAGATTTTTTTTTTTATTAAATAATTAAATGTTTTTATTAAATAAAAGTGCTCAAACAGCCACAAAAAGCTTTGAACAACTGACAAAAATGCTTTTAAGGGCCGGTTCACACTGCTGCGTGGTGCAAAATCGCATGCGATGTCCGTGCGATGCAATTTCAGCCACACAGATAGTATGGTTGAAATCGCATCGCATTCGGACTAAACTCACACAGGACCCTTTTTTTTTGGTCCGCAACAGAATCAGATCGCATGGGACACCTATGCGATCCGATTCATGTGCGAACTGACAGTTCGCAGTGCAATATGCGTGCTGAAATGGGAGTGTCATTAACAATGTATTGACACTCCCCAGTAGTTCGCATCTGGCAGTGTGAACTGCCGTGCGAGTCGGGTGCGATGTGGGAACCCGCAGTGGACTTGCAGGGTTCCTGCATATTTTATCTAGATATATAATCTGTCCTGTGATGCTGGGACTGTATACTCTGCCCTGTGATCTGAGCTGTACACTCCTGACACTATGGGGTTGATTTACTAAAGGCCAACAGACTGTGCACCTTGGAAAGTGCAATTGCACTCTGCAAATGCAGTTGCAGCAGAGCTTAGTAAATGAGGTAAAGCTTCACTTTGCAAAGAATAACCAATCACATGCAAGGAAAATAAAAAAAACAGCATTTTTGCTTGCACATGATTGGTTGATGAAAGTCAGCAGAGCTTCTGCTTATTTACTAAACTCTGGAGCAACTGCTCTTGCCATGTGCAAGTGCACTTTCCAAAGTGCACAGTCTTTTTGCCTTTAGTAAATCAACCCCTATGGGTGGAAGCAAGTGGAATACAGGGGACAGAGTAGGTGGATTATATAAGGGGTGTGGTTTATGAGGCGTGGGAGGGGTCAAAAACAAGGGGCGAGGTCTGGCGCCCCCCATCCAAGAACATCACCAGCCGCCACTGTTATTATCACTTTAATCAAAAGCCATTCCACAAAAGCTAATTTGCTGTATGTATGTTATAGCAGCTGTCAGATTGATTTATGAAGTATGTTACTTAATTTGTTCAATTTTGATTTTATTGTACAGTGTGATCCTGTTCTATGACTTGCCCCTAACGAAGGGACGCCTTTACAGTCCGAAACGCGTCGGTCTGTCTGGACAACCTATATGTATCACCACCATCAACACCATTGTTCTTAATGGTTTTTGTATTTTTGTATTATGTATACGGTGCTATTTTTGAACCTATATAGTATATTGTATAGTTTGAATTTCAATAAATCTTTTTAAATTGTTCATTTCTTTGCTGTTGCCATTAAAGTCCCACTCATTTGGGGGTACCCTCTTTATAGTGTACTTGAGGGATGTTGGCAACCTCTATGGTCCAGATGGATGTTCATTATTTTTTAATTCCACAAAAGGATGCACTCAGCTTTCAACTGGCCAGTGGCTTGAATGAAAAACACAAACATCGAACCTTTTAGATTCTAGCCAGAGCTACACCAACCTATGAGATGAATCCTTCCTGTTCAGTATTTTACAATTCCACCAATATGTGCCGTTCCTGCGTTTGGCTCCTCCAGGTAACAGGCACCTTAGAAGCAAGGTGACTTCTATATGGACAGTTTCCGTGACATCAAAATAGGTGGGACCAGAATGTTCCCACCACTGAACTACACCACATATTTAAGTGTGCTTGTTCCATGTGTTGGTGGCCTGTGGTGGGCATTGCAACATTGCCAACATTCATCAATGTTGTTCCAAAGTTCTGATCATATACTGCAGGGGTGCGCAACCTTTTGAAGAGCGAGGACCACTTAAGTAATTTTATAGCCTGGGCCACAACAAACTATTGGGTTTTACTGCCCCCCAAACCACAAATGTAAACTAGCCCTTACTGTCTGGAGCCCCCTATAAGGCTGCTTTTACAATGATGTGCCGCGGTTTACCTACACCGCGGCTGCAACGCAGTGTACCTGCAGCTTTCCTGCGGGTTAGCTGCACTGAGCCACAGACTTCTATTACATCTTACAGGGTGTGGTGCTCTTTCTGAAAGCGCACCAAAACTCCAGAATTGAGGAGTACACTGACCTTCTTTTCTCTGCTGTCATGATTCTCCATGCTTTTAGAAAGGTCTCAAAACAGGAGTCGGTGCTACAGAGGAAGCATCAGCTTATGCGTCTCCTGCTCCCTCCATGGCCGCTTGCTTCCTCTTCCATGCACTCTGGTACTCTGGGGTGGCAGGTCGGCAACCCATTGATCTCAATCTGGGCTTGCCGACCTGCCATCCCAGAGCATGGGCGTCCCTGGTTTGAGGTCGTGGGCCACATCAGAGGGCTCAGGTTGACCACCCCTGATATACTTTAACATAAATGTATATAAATAAAACAATTTATGGGTACACTGTACCCAATTACTTTACCCATACACCTTACTTCTTAACATGGGAGAGGAGGGCTCTTTTTGGTGCACACATATCTGGTCAAAAAACAAGACCTGGTTGCACTTGGCACTAATGCTACACTTAGCATTAGTGAGCAAACATTGTAGGTAGGGGTGCAGTATGGTACGGTGGCAATAAATCACATAGCCACTGCCAATAGAAAACTTATTTTGAAAGTAAGGCAGCAACAGTTCAACCAGAGGGACACCTACCCAGGCGGGCACACCCACAGTTTCCAGTAACGTACAGAAGCAGGTTTCAGCTGAACCAACAGCGTCTGCTGAGAGAGGGCAGAATGCAGCCTGGCTGTTTCATGCCCAAACAGGAAGCTATCCAGAGAGATGCAACTCTACACTTTCAGGAACCTTTCCCTACAACTAGTACTGTCCCTAACAGACGGGGTACCTTTCCCTACTCTACCCACTCGCATAGAGCGTGCCAAACCCAGGGGCCAATGTCTTAGACTCTGCCACACCCTAGATGGCCTCCAGAGTCACATGGGTTGGCCAGCTCCCAATAAAAATGTTGACCAAAGACTCAGGAAACCATAAAGGAACCCTGTTCTTCATGACTTCCTCTCCCCCTGCAATGCTGCTGCAGTTGAGCGCCAGCATAGTGGGGTGGTATGTCATAGTCCACAGAAAAGAACTGGGCAGGGCTAATAACACTGCTTGAGATTTCAGTAGTGCAGCAGAGGTAGAGAACACATACCTATTTTTTTCACCTTTATTTTTCTGTAATGCCACCATTTGAAAGTAAGCAGTAACGTTTGTTTTACTGAATGGACATGGTGTCTTAAGCACAATAAACATATTTAGTAGTTAATAGAGAAGTTTGGTTTTTTTTTTCATACTACTGTGAGCAGGGAGCTGGTGACTGTCAGTCATTGGCTTTCTGCTCTGCCCTCCCGCGTGCTCACTGGAGTCCTGGGCTGTGGAGGAGGTGGGAAGGGTTGCTTCAGGTCATCGGCATGCTGAGAGGCTGAGCTAGGTGCCGGTCCAGGCTCTTGGGTGGTTGCAATCTTTACCCAGCCTGGACCGGCTCTGTGATGTCAGCCAACAGCTGGGTGGAGTAGTCCTTGTAGTGTAGATTCTCAGGATCTTCAGCTAGCTCAAGAAGGGCCCAGAGACATTGCTGTGTCAGCAATAGTGAATAGCATATGCAGAGTGATTCCTTTTAGAAGCTTTCATGTAAAGAGATGAGAGAACAGGCCTCGCCATA
This sequence comes from Aquarana catesbeiana, assembly GCF_042186555.1. Taxonomy (NCBI): domain Eukaryota; kingdom Metazoa; phylum Chordata; class Amphibia; order Anura; family Ranidae; genus Aquarana; species Aquarana catesbeiana. The sequence goes on from NC_133326.1 coordinate 682,966,983, forward strand.
ATCGACCAAAGAAGTTGAGTCCACGTGCTCAGTGTCATATCCAGAGGTTGTCTTTGGCAAGTAGGTGCATGAGTGCTGCCAGCATTGCTGCAGAGGTTGAAGGGGTGGGGGGTCAGCCTGTCAGTGTTTAGACCATACACCGCACACTGCATCAAATTGGTCTGCGTGGCTGTCGTCCCAGAAGGAAGTCTCTTCTAAGGATGATGCACAAGAAAGCCTGCAAACAGTTTGCTGAAGACAATCAGACTAAGGACATGGATTACTGGAACCATGTCCTGTGGTCTGATGAGACCAAGATAAACTTATTTGATTCAGATGGTGTCAAGCGTGTGTGGCGGCAACCAGGAGAGGAGTATAAAGACAAGTGTGTCTTGCCTACAGTCAAGAATGGTGGTGGGAGTGTCATGGTCTGGGGCTGCATGATTGCTGCCGGCACTGGAGAGCTACAGATCATTGAGGGAACCATGAATGCCAACATGTACTGTGATATACTGAAGCGGAGCATGATCCCCTCCCTTCGGAGACTGGGCCGCAGGGCAATATTCAGACATGATAGTGATCCCAAACACACCTCCAAGACGATCACTGCCTTGCTAAAGAAGCTGAGGCTAAAGGTGATGGACTGGCCAAGCATGTCTCCAGACCTAAACCCTATTGAGCATCTGTGGGGCATCCTCAAATGGAAGGTGGAGAAGCGCAAGGTCTCTAAAATCTACCAGCTCTGTGATATCGTCATGGAGGAGTGGAAGAGGACTCCAGTGGCAACCTGTGAAGCTCTGGTCAACTCCATGCCCAAGAGGGTTAAGGCAGTGCTGTAAAATAATGGTGGCCACACAAAATATTGACACTTTGGGCCCAATTTGGACATTTTCACTTAGGGTTTGAGGGGACAGCACATTTACACTGTTATACAAGCTGTACACTCACTACTTTACATTGTAGCAAAGTTTAAATTCTTCAGTGTTATCATATGAAAAGATAAAATAAAATATTTACAAAAATGTGAGGGGTGTACTCACTTTTGTGAGATACTGTATATGGCTGAAGGTGTGAATTGTCAAATCATTGGGGTATGTGGAAGACAAATGAACGAGTTGAAGGCCCCCCACCCGTGTTCAGAAATGGTTTGACTTAGATGGCTTCTTTCATATGAACCAGCGGTAAAATGACATTTCTCAGGGTGTTGGTGACACCAGCCTTGTATAACTCATCCACATACAAAGGAGCCATGCTTGAACTTTTTTTTTAAGTTTATAAAATCCTATCTGGCTGCAGATTACACTAGTATCGTTCAACTACAAAGAGGCTTGTGTAGAAAGAGTGGACATACAATTTCAGGATGCTTTCGCAGTATGAGTTCACATATGACAAAGAATGTAATGCTGAAAGGTGATATGTTGGAACATTCTGTGCTTGTTTGCTCCATCCATTGTGTTTATGTTTGGAGCACTTACCCTGTGCTCCTCTGAGGAGGGGTCAGATGCAGGGCTGTCAACACAATGGGTGATGCAACTTTTTCCTGAGAACTTCTCTGGAAAAAGAAAGAGAGTTCCACGCCTCCATCCCAGATCTGATAATAACTGTTAACTGCTGCCAAGCCACAGATCGTCTGCTCGATAACCGTTTTAGCTCTTTTCGAAACTAGAAGTTTTTGATTAAAGCGTTTGCAGAGTATGGAATATTCCAGGATGTCAATAAATCAATAAAGCAATTAAGGCCAATAAATGCCTACTACGCTTTTCCAGCCTAAGTAAGTCTTGTTTTACACACAAATACTTGACAAGCACTTCAACTACAACAGACTTATTAAATGCCTTGAAAAAGTATTCACCCCCCCTTGAAATTTTCCACTTTTTGTCATGTTAAAACCAAAAACATAAATGTATTTTATTGGGATTTTATGTGACAGACCAACACAAAGTGGCACATAATTGTGAAGTGGAAAGAAAATGATAAATGGTTTTCAAAATGTTTTACAAATAAATATGTGAAAATTGTGGCGTGCATTTGTATTCAGCCCCCCTAAATCAATACTTTGTAGAACCTTTTGCTGCAATTACAGCTGCAAGTCTTTTTGGGGATGTCTCTACCAGCTTTGCACATCAAGAATTAAATTTTTGCCCATTCTTCTTTGCAAAATAGCTTAAACTCTGTCAGATTGGATGAAGAGCGTCCGTGAGAAGCAATTTTCAAGTCTTGCCACAGATTCTCAATTGGATTTAGGTCTGGACTTTGACTGGGCCATTTTAAAACATGAATATGCTTTAATCTAAACCATTCCATTGTAGCTCTGGCTGTATGTTTAGGGTCGTTTTCCTGCTGGAAGGTGAACCTTCACCCCAGTCTCAAGTCTTTTGCAGACTCTAACAGGTTTTCTATTAGGATTGCCCTGTATTTGGCTCCTTCCATCTTCCCATCAACTCTGACCAGCTTCCCTGTCCCTGCTGAAGAAAAGCATCCCCACAACATGATGTTGCCACCACCATGTTTCACGGTGGGGATGGTGTGTTCAGGGTGATGTACAGTGTTAGTTTTCCGCCACACATAGCGTTTTGCTTTTAGTCCAAAAAATTGACCAGACCAGAGCACATTGCTCTGTGAGATGTTCAAAGCTTGGATATTTTTTTATAACCTAATCCTGCATTAAACTTCTCCAAAACTTTATCCCTGACCTGTCTGGTGTGTTCCTTGGCCTTTATGATGCTGTTTGTTCACTAAGGTTCTCTTAACAAATCTCAGAGGGTTTCACAGAACATCTGTATTTATACTGAGATTAAATTACACACAGGTGGACTCTATTTACTAATTAGGTGACGTCTGAAGGCAATTGGTTCCACTAGATTTTAGTTAGGGGTATCAGAGTAAAAGGGGGCTGAATACAAATGCACGCCACACTTTTCACATATTTATTTGTAAAAAAAAAACTATTTATCATTTTCCTTCCACTTCACAATTATGTGCCACTTTGTGTTGGTCTATCACATAACATTACAATAAAATTAATTTACGTTTTTGGTTGTAACATGACAAAATGTGGAAAATTTCAAGGGGTGTGAATACTTTTTCAAGGCACTGTAGACAGGTGCAGAGTGACACTATAAAGGCTAACAGGTGACAATGTTTACTGCTGTGAAATTGGGTGCGAGTAATAAAGGCCAACATGCCACTGATAGTAAGAATGGTGAATAGCTGCCAACTCGGTGAGTCAGTAGTGCTCCAGGTGAGCAGAGACATGGAGAAATAGAGGGATAAAAAGACGCGAGAGAGATCCTTCCAATTGTAGTATTCAATTATATGTATATGGAAAGAACAGTAAATGATACTCACATTCCTAAGGTTGCTGGATACCTGTCCTAAAGTCAAGCAACTAATTTTTGCACATGCAAAGAACAGGACTGTCTCCACACTGAGAGTGGGCGGTCGCATTCGATGTTCTTCTGGATTTTCCCGAGATTGCTTCACTGTGCTAGGCTGCACACAGGTCCGGTGAACAATGGTAAAGGGGATGAGGTCCCACAATGCAAACAATGTATGGTCAGCAGAAGCACTCAATAAACAAAAGGTTCTTTCAAGTGGATTCTTCAGGAAAGCCGGTATTTATTGATTATAACAACAAATTAAAACACACCATCAATGCGTTTTGTGGCCTTTTGGTGGCCATTCCAATGGGTGATATATATATATATATATATATATATATATATCGAATTGTGCACATATACATAGGTATATATACGGTAATTATTAATAAGAGATACCTCCAGGTGAAGGTAGCAGCAAAGTCCAGTTGCAGGGGACCCTGGGGATGATGACTATGCAGCATTTGTCTTGGTGTTGGAGACCTGAAGCAAAGATCAGCAGAGATGAGGAGATCCTCCAGCCATTGTCCAACTATCCAAAAAGAAGAGAGACCCCCTGGTAAAGAAATTACAGCTTCACAGCAACATTAAAGACAAGACAAGGACAAACAAAAAACATGACAACATAAATACAATCAATAAAACTTGACGTCCGGACGCCAAATGAAAATACGTAGATGTAGTGTCTTGTGGAACTAGTCGCTTGGAGAGGATCCTCTAATGTAAGATTCCATACTGGAATTATTGGCATATGATCTGCGTATGGCCCATTGTCCAACTAGCCTGGGGCATAGCTTTTCACCAGCAGGAACCATGTTGTGGCACTGGAACTCTGCGTTAGCCTATCTACTCTAGTAGCGTCTAATCTGACATGCAACCAAACCTCTACCTACCAAAAGTGGCTGTCGGGTGCCTATTCTATCCAATGCTGGTTATTGAGCCCCGAACTAAAACTAGCTATAGAAGCCCAGACCAGAAGGGGGGTCAGGATTAACTAGATTAACAGGAGCTGCATACAAACTCTACTAACATATCGTAAGGTGACCACTATACATGCACACTGTGTCACAGACTGAAATATCTGGTAGAATGAATGTGAGATACCAACAGGGGGAACAGATATACTTCTGTCAGCAGTTGTTAAAAATATACATATATATATATGTTGCGCTGGTAGATTTGCGATCTACCATATGTTAGGTAAATTTAGTAACTTGTTTGTTAAATAGGTTAGGTTTGCCTCTGTTCCAGCTTGGCTGACGTTGTGTGACTTTCCGTGGTGACCGGTGGGTGTCGCTGTTATCACTGGTCAGTGTTGGAAATGCAACGTGTCAAAGCGTATGGATGCTCTTCTGTCCCGGAGACAACTCGGTGGAGGTGGTCCTTCGAGATGCATTCTGGGCGAGGGTATTTATGGGACAGACGCCATATTTTGAGGTTCGTTTCACAGCCACCTGCTGGCCCTTCTGGCCGACAGGTATGCATTAGAGAGCAATCTTGTGGTCCTCCGTTCCGGAGGCCCTCATCGCTGCGGCGCAGGGGTGGGCCCAGAGGCTTGTCTGGGGCCTACCGCAGAAGCCGAGGAATGGTCCTGAGCTGTCTATCCAAAGGGAGGAAGCTGAACAGCCGAGGAGATCCCAGGGGAGGACCCGTCATGGAAGGATCACGCAGCGTGCTGGTCTGGAGAGGGGCCTGGTGACTCGGTTGGAGGACGTATCCTAAAAGTAACTATACAGCATGGTGTTGCCGGGTTGGCTTAAAGGTTCAAGCACTGTGACTGACGTTCATTGCAGAAAACCAATACATCCTGTGGCAGAGGATCGTACCGGTTTATCCCAAACAAGTCTGTGGCAGAGACTTTTGTTCGTGCTACGTACTGGCTGCTAGGCAAGTGAGAGAGGCCTATCCAGGCGAGCAAGGAGTGTGTCCCACGAGGGGAGCGCATTCTATTATAATATCCAAATTCTACCAGGACATTTGTCAAGAACCCTACAAGAAGATATTTGAGTTTCTTCTGCAGTTTCCCTTCTGCCTCTTTCCTGCTACTTCCTTAGTAGATTGTTTAGTAAAGCATTGAAAACGTACTCAAGTGTTGGTGCATGTATCATCCGGAGGTAAACTCAACGGAACCCCTAGACCCGGTGCCGGTAAAACAGAGGGAAGGAGAGTGAAGGTAACAAGCCCGCTTAAACCAGCAGCTCCGCCGAGAGTTATTGCTACATATATATATGCACCCAGAAGATATGGGCAACACTAGTAAACTATTAACATAGGAACAGTTCCCTAATAACCTCTGCTTCTGGTCTGGAACAGCAACAGTACTTCCATGGGTGCATATGGTCTCAGTTCTTCACTCTCTCCCCACTTCCTCCTTCTGGGGTTCCCTAACCCAGACACACAGAGGCAGGAAGTGATGTGCATAAATAACTCTGTGAACATTAAGCAGCACAGCCACTTACAGACAGTAGGGGGCAGCAGATCCCTACACCAGTATATGCCAAAGTGATAACTTTGCATGACAGATTGCCAAAGGTAATAATTCCAAGCTCAAGAACAAAAGAGCCGTACTCTGAAATTTTTCATGTTTCTGTTTGAGTTCTAAAACATTCTTTCTGATTGCATCTCTTCCTGTAGGTCAGCTCCCATCATTCTCTGTGTTTTGCATCACGGAAAAGGGTGTGATAAGGGCATGTATTACCAGTCTGGACCACACCTCCCTCATCACTATACCACTATCTTCTTCTTCCCTTAAGGTGACCATACGCATTACGATCTGATTGTGCAATCTCCTTTAGCTCTACCAATAGCTATGTAGAGCAAGGGCCTGTCTGATTTGATACAAATTGATAGATTGTTCCGGTGGGTCCTCCTGTTCCATAGTTCTAGTAAATCTAAAAGGAAATTGTACAGAGATTGTACTATCAGATTACATAGTATATGACCATGTTTATACAAGTATGGAGCGGATGGAGACACTCAGCTGTCAGTCCCTGTTCACATCTTCACAGCAGTAATTCACGTTCCCGCACATTTTTGTTGGGGGTGTTTCCGCTTGTCACGCATGGGGCAGCCCGTTCACTTGAATGGTTCACTTGAATACCTCCAGGCAAATGCTGTGCAAACATAGTTGATGGGTGAAGGGTGTGTGTGCTAATGAGGTCAGCTGGTAGACTCTTTCCTGTGTCTTACTGGTTTCTCCTTCCCAAATCTAGATACTAGGAAATGATGATGCTTTCCAAGAAATACAGCAGGGGCTAAGGTAAGGCCTTGTTCTAAAAATTGAAGAAAGCTTTTATTTTTCTGCAACAGAGGTACATTAATGGTACACTATATTGCCAAATGTATTGGGACGCCTGCCTTTACATGCACATAAATTTTAATGGCATCCCATTCTTTGTCTGTAGGGTTCAAAATTGAGTTGGCCCACTTTTTGCACCTATAACAGTTTCAACTCTTCTGGGAAGGCTGTCCACAAGGTTTAGGAGTGTGTCTATGGGAATGTTTGACCATTCTTCCAGAAGGGCATTTGTGAGGCCAGGCACTGATGTTGGACAAGAAGGCCTGGCTCGCAATCTCCGCTCTAATTCATCCCTAAGGTGTTTTATCCGGTTGAGGTCAGGACTTTATGCAGGCCAGTCAAGTTCCTCCACCCGAAACTCGCTCATCCATATCTTTATGGGCCTTGATTTGTGCACTGATCCAAATTATTTGGTGGAGGGGGGGATTATGGTGCGGGGTTGTTTTTCAGGGGTTTGGGCTTGGCCCGTTAGTTCCAGTGAGGAAAACTCTTAAGGTCTCAGCATACCAAGACATTTTGGACAATGTTTGGGGATGGCCCCTTCTTGCTCCAACATGACTGCACACCAGTGCACAAACCAAGGTCCATAAAGACATGGATGAGTGAGTTTGGAGTTTAGGAACTTGACAACCCGATAAAACACCTTAAGGGTGAATTAGAGCGGAGAATGTGAGCCAGGTCTTCTTTACCAACATCAGTGCCTGACCTCACAAATGCGCTTCTGGTAGAATGGTCAAACATTCCCATAGACACACTCCTAAACCTTGTGGACAGCCTTCCCGGAAGAGTTGAAGCTGTTATAGCTGGAATGGGTGGACCAACTCAATATTAAACCCTACGGGCTAAGACTGGGATGCCATTAAAGTTCATGTGTGTGTAAAGGCAGGTGTCCCAATACTTTTGACAATATAGTGTATATCGGTACATAGGGGAGCTGGAATTTAGAAAACAAAAATGTAAGCCTTTAAAGCCCAAACACAGGCAGATAACTAATCCTAAACGTTGTGTGTCCTCCCAGCTGATACAGGGCAGCTGCTGGGCATGGGATCTAATGGAGATCACTGTAGTAGGGCTGTCTATTTCAGTGATTTCCAGTTCTTTTAGGGATCCCACAGATATGTCACTTTCATTGGTCCAAGCTGGATCAATTGAAGAATGTAAAAACTGCCATACCTGGTATAAGAATAGTAAGTTGTTCAGAACTTCCAACATTGTACAAAATTTGTGTCTCTTACAATCTAAGCATACAAGGGATAGACCTATATTGTATCCCTACCTTCTTTGTTTTGAATGGAGTAGTTAAGAGTTAGGACCCATGTCTGTCTGTCTGTCTACTCGGCACATTGACTGCAAAGCCAACTTTTTTCCGAAATGCCTAATTTGCATGCCAGCTTGTTCCTGGTATATCGTAAGCACAGGAAGCCCTGCAGGTTTAATGATTGAGAAAGACTGAGTGGCCAGCTGTTGTCACTTTAATAGGAGACTATCAGCAAACCTGCAGAAAACAGCTACGGCACTCAATTCTACGTCCTGGCTACTTGACTGTGCAATCACCTTTTTGGATTGTAGCCCTATTTTCTCTCTCTGGTGGAGTCTGTCCCTTCCATCACCTTTCTGTCTCCCTCCTAAACACCCTACAATAGTAGTATATTTGCCTATTTTGGTCCACTTTCACTTTCTTTCTTTGACTGTCTGTGTTTCGATTCCTCTTTAACCACAGCCTGAATCCCGTCCGACCCCAATCTTTCCAAATTTCAGATTATATTCTTGGATAATCTCTCTTTTCTCATCACATCCTTCCTTGTGTTCCAGCTCTTAAGCCTTAAACTAACAATTCTCTGTTCATCACATCCGGTCCGTGTTAAGATGCAGTAATCTCTTCATCTCCATCTATTATACTTCGCCTTGGAAAAATTTTCAAAGCTCAGAGGTTGGACGCTGAATGACGCAGGCGGTGATGTTTGGTGGGGTCCCGGGGCTGGCCCGGGGCTTGTGGGGGGGAACAGGTGCTTGGTTGGGGGTTCTTCTGTGTCTTATGGCTCTGGTGTACCAGTCGATTCATCTGGACAGCCTTCAGAGGGAACTTTCTCTAGTTCACAAGAGTCGAGAAGCCTCTAAGCTGCAGGTGAGTGGAAATTCACTTTAAATTTGCACAGTTTTTCCAGCCATATGACTGGTATTTTCTACTTTCGTTGGCTCTCGCTGCTAGAGATATAGAATGTTATAGCAAATAATGTTTACAGCAGCTTGAGCCTTTTGTTTGCGATGTCCACCGGGTGAAAGGAAAATACAGACCCCGTTACTGGGTTCTCCTTTTACAAATACTCCTTAACAGACTATTACATTGATCTAGAGCAGTGGTTCCCAACCTCAGTTCTCAAGTAACCCCAACAGGTCACCAGTGGTTTAATTCAATGTCAATGGCTTGGGATTTATGATAGCTATTTTATCTAAGGAAAATACCCAGAATATGGTCTGTTGGGGTTACCTGAAGGGAAGAAGCATAGAGGCACCACTCTAAGTGCGGTATGTTAATCGATTTTAATGAGCAAATATAGCATATGTACTCACAAGAGTAGATTAAAAACAAGCATGATAGTTGTGGGAGAGAAACCGTCCGGGAGGGAGTCTATCCGGGAGTCCATCCTGAAGACTGAGGTTGGGAACCACTGATCTAAAGGCTTGAGTATTTTCTGAGCCACCTACTTGCAAAAGGTGCTCAGACCAAGACATACCTTGGAGTTTACTTGCTTATGTTTATGAGCTTAAAAAGTATTGAGGTCATAGGGGGTCAGGAAGCTAGCTTTTTTCCGGAGGTCAACAATTGCAGTCCTATATTTTTCTTAGTAGAGTTCTCCTTTGAAGGATAACACCGGGTAAATCTCATTGCATAGCTTTGGTTGGTGATGGACTGAATTATACAACAGCAGCCTTTCTCAACTTTACCCCAGAGGAACCATCAAAAGATTTTTTCAGGTCTTAAAATTAATTGTGGGGTCACTGGGAAGAATGTCTTTAGTAAATCAACCCCCTTGTCCCCCTCTTGTCTCTCAATATGAAGGGTGCTTTGGAATATTAAGCATCCTTTTAATAAGGATGAAATATGTCATCACTACATTGTCAAGCTTGTTTCAAAGCGCAAAGCTCTTTATTCTTGAATGATGACATAGAAAAGCAATATTTTGGAACCACTCAGGGACCCTTCTTTAGTGTGATAATATAATAAGGGGGCAAATATCTGTCCCCTTTCAGGGGAATGAGAATTCCAACAGAGCGTTAAAAGTAAAAAAAAAAAAAAACAACTGTGAAGAAGTCCAAAATAGAACACAAATACGTCGTAAGTGGCTTGAAAAATAACATTTCTTAATTGCCCTCCCCAAATAAATCCAGCTTCAATCAAGGTGTCTAGAGAGGTAATCCATATCAATCCTGACCTGCCGCCTGACAATCTGAATGCGCCGTACTCCCACCGCTAAAAGGACAGATACCCGGAATCCTGAGTAACATCATCATTGACCAACATTGGTCAATAAAATTAACTGAATTAAGTGCACTCAAACATTGCAGAGGTTTGGTTCTAGCTTTTCCAAACCAAATCTGTGATGTTTGAGATGTTTCTACTGTTTTCTTGAAAACAAACAGCAACACTACTTATGGATTCACGGTGGCTGCAGCAGCAATGGAGAGCTAGGACCTCCGGGGAGAAGACCTCACCTCTACCATCCACAGGAGATATGATCAGCTAGTAGAGACCCACTGTGTGTTTTGGGTAATGGTACAACAACATGCTGCATATAAAACTACATCTATATATGTATATCTATCTACATGTTGCAAGCGGTGATGCTTGGTGACCACACATCATCCATCTATATGCCTGAAGCAGTGTTCTCTGTACAGCACTGCAGTATATGTCAGAGTTATATAAATGTATAATAATATTAGGTCGGCCATGCACGTGTCGAATTCTGAACGTTTTTTTGTTCGAAAATCGCACCTTTGAATAATCCTTTGATTTTCGACCATTAGTGGGGCCGCAGCAACAACCCATTTTCGTGCAGCAATCGAATTTGAGAGATCAGGCATGTTGGAAACTTTTTGAAAAGCTAAGAGAGAAATCTGAGAGAAATATAATCAAAAAAGAAATGTGCATGTGCTGTGAAAGGATAGAAGACTCCCAGCCACAAATTAGAGTGTAAGCTCCTCTGGTGTAGAGACTGGTGTGACTGGCTCAGTGTTCTCTGTACAGCACTGCAGTATATGTCATAACTATATAAATGTATAATAATGTTAGTATGCAACTGTGAGGAGAGATTAGAGTGTATATGTTTGTTTAATAAAAATTGTTTATTAAAAATCTTAAAAAGCTACAACTTAATAAAAACATATTTACATATATACAGAAAAAAATAGCTAAATCTATATCTATATCTACATATATATATCTATAGATATAGATATATCTATATCTATAGATATATAGATATAGATAGATATATCTATATCTAGATATATCTATATCTATCTATATATATCTATATATTTATCTATCTATCTATCTATCTATCTATCTATCTATCTATCTATCTATCTATCTATCTATCTATCTATCTATCTATCTATCTATCTATCTATCTATCTATATCTATCTATCTATCTCTATCTGTCTATATATAGATAGATAGATATATATAGATATATATAGATAGATAGATAGATAGATAGATAGATAGATAGATAGATAGATAGATAGATAGATAGATAGATAGATAGATAGATAGATAGATAGATAGATTTAGATATAGATCTATCTATCTATCTATCTATCTATCTATCTATCTATCTATCTATCTATCTATCTATCTATCTATCTATATATATTTTGTTATGTTACAACCAAAAACGTAAATGTATTTTATTGGGATTTTATGTGATAGATCAACACAAAGTGACACATCATTTTGCACTAAGTGCCCTCCACAAATCTGGCCTTTATGAAAGAGTGGCAAGAAGAAAGCCATTGTTGAAAGAAAGCCATAAGAAGTCCCGTTAGCAGTTTGCAAGAAGCCATGTGGGGGACACAGCAAACATGTGGAAGAAGGTGCTCTGGTCAGATGAGGCCAAAATTCAACCAAAATTGAACTTTTTGGCCTAAAAGCAAAACGCTATGTGTGGTGGAAAACGAACACTGCACATCACCCTGAACACACCATCCCCACCGTGAAACATGGTGGTGGCAGTATCATGTTGTAGGGATGCTTTTCTTCAGCAAGGACAGGGAAGCTGGTCAGAGTTGATGGGAAGATGAATGGCGCCAAATACAGGGCAATCTTAGAAGAAAACCTGAAATGCCCCGTACACACGGTCGGACTTTGTTTGGACATTCCGACAACAAAATCCTAGGATTTTTTCCGATGGATGTTGGCTCTAACTTGCCTTGCATACACACGGTCACACAAAGTTGTCGGAAAATCCGATCGTTCTAAACGCGGTGACGTAAAACGCGTACGTCTGGACTATAAACGAGGCAGTGGCCAATAGCTTTCATCTCTTTATTTATTCTGAGCATGCGTGGCACTTGGTGCGTCGGATTTGTGTACACACGATCGGAATTTCCGACAACGGATTTTGTTGTCGGAAAATTTTATATCCTGCTCTCAAACTTTGTGTGTCGGAAAATCCGATGGAAAATGTGTGATGGAGCCTACACACGGTCGGAATTTCCAACAACAAGGTCCTATCACACATTTTCTGTCGGAAAATCCGACCATGTGTACATGGCATTAGAGTTTGCAAAAGACTTGAGACTGGGGTGGAGGTTCACCTTCCAGCAGGACAACAACCCTAAACATACAGCCAGAGCTACAATGGAATGGTTTAGATCAAAGTATATTCATGTGTTAGAATGGTCCAGTCAAAGTCCAGACCTACATCCAACTGAGAATCTGTGGCAAGACTTGAAAATTGCTTTTCACAGACGCTCTCCATCCAATCTGACAGAGCTTGAGATTTACAAAGAAGAATGGGCATAAATATCACTCTCTAGATGTGCAAAGCTGGTAGAGACATCCCCAAAAAGACTTGCAGCTGTAATTGCAGTGAAAGGCGGTTCTACAAAGTATTGACTCGGGGGGGCTGAATACAAATGTACACCACACTTTTCACATATTTATTTGTAAAATAAATTTGAAACCCATTTATCATTTTCCTTCCACTTCACAATTATGTGCCACTTTGTGTTGGTCTATCACATAAAATCCCAATAAAATACATTTACGTTTTTGGTTGTAACATGACAAAATGTGGAAAATTTCAAGGGGTATGAATACTTTTTCAAGGCACTGTGTATATACATATAAATCTATATATATATATATATATATTTTATTCCGTATATATATATATATATATATATATATATATATATATATATATATATATATATACATACACTGTATATATACACAGTCCCCACTGGTTCAGTGTTCTCTGTACAGCACTGCAGTATATGTCAGAGCTGTATGCAGTATATATATAGTAATAATAGTGTGTGACTGTGGTGGGGATATTAGAGTATGAGCCTCTCTGGTGCAGAGACTAATGTGAATGTGTTCTCTGTGCAGCACTGCGGTATATGTCAAAGCTATATAAATGTATTATAATAATAATAGTGAGGGACTGTTGTGAAACATTAGAGTGTCAGCACTGCGGAATGTCAGAGCTCTAGAAGTGTATAATAATAAGACACCTTGCACACAAGGTTGTTTAATTGCTGTGTATTCATCCCAGAATTTTAGTGTGCCTGGGAGGGAGAGGTGCAGTTCTCCGCTGTCTGCAGCCTGTCAATGTAGTGATTGCTCTCAGCCTGAGGACTTGCATTTGTACAAGATGCATTAAACAATCCTGTGTATATTCACTTACTGTTTGAGCTGCTTTTGCATTCCCATTGAACAAAATTATTTCTGCCTTACAGTATACTATATATCAAAATACATGATGCTTGTGAACTTCTATAGCCTCTACACTAATCTGAATCCAATAGAATTCTTTTTATAAATAAGGGCTACTTGTTTTGCTGCTTGATGGAAGGGTTATTAAATGTCTTGATCATGATAAGGCTGCACATTGTAACTTCTATAGCCAGGGCTGGTGCAAGGATTTTTGACACCCTAGTAGGCGAAACCTCATTTTGCAACCCCTCCCTTGGCTCCACCCCTGACTCCACCCCCTTTGCCCTGCCCATGTATACCCCACCTTTTTAATGAAGCACCCATCAAATGCAACCCACCAGCGCCAATCAAATGCAGCCTTACCAGCGCCCATCAAATGCAGTCTCACCAGCGCCCATCAAATGCAGCCCACCAGTGCCCATTAAATGCAGCCCACCAGCGGCCTTCAAATGCAGCCTCACCAGCGCCCATTAATGCAGCCTACCAGCGCCCATCAATGCAGCCTACCAGCGCCCACCAAATGCAGCCTACCAGCGCCTACCAAATGCAGCCTACCAGCGCCCATCAAATGCAGCCTCACCAGCGCCCATCAATTGCAGCCTCACCAGCGCCCATCAATGCAGCCCACCAGCGCCCACCAAATGCAGCCTACCAGCGCCCATCAATGCAGCCTCACCAGTGCCCATCAATGCAGCCTCACCAGCGCCCATCAATGCAGCCTCACCAGCGCCCATTAATGCAGCCTCACCAGCGCCCATTAATGCAGCCTCACCAGCGCCCATCAATGCAGCCTCACCAGCGCCCATCAATGCAGCCTCACCAGCGCCTATCAATGCAGCCTACCAGCGCCCATCAATGCAGCCTACCAGCGCCCGCCAAATGCAGCCTACCAGTGCCCATCAATGCAGCCTACCAGCGCCCATCAATGCAGCCTACCAGCGCCCATCAAATTCAGCCTCACCAGCGCCCATCAATGCAGCCCACCAGCGCCCATCAAATGCAGCCTCATCAGCGCCCATCAAATGCAGCCTACCAGCGCCCATCAATGCAGCCTACCAGCACCCATCAAATGATGTCTCACCAGCACCCATTAATGCAGCCCACCAGCGCCCATCAAACGCAGCCTCACCAGCGCCCACCAAATGCAGCCTCACCAGCGCCCATTAATGCAGTCCAACCAGCGCCGATCAAATGCAGCCTCATCAGCGCCCATCAAATGCAGCCTGCATGTTTGCTTGCTTCCGTTCATTTGGGAGTTGGGACACAGACACAGTCCTCTGCCACCACTGTGCCTCTGACACTATGTGCGAACGGAGCGGAAGCTGCCTGCTGATGCTGAGACTTAGTTGCTTGCTGCAGAGAGAAGAGAGTAGGAACACCAGTAGCTGGGGGCTCTAGGCAGCAGTGCGCCCTAGGCGGCTGCCTAGTTTGCCTAGTGGTAGCACCGGCCCTGTCTATAGCAATTCACATGGTGAAAGGCCGCAGCAGAGGCTTATCTTTGTCAGACATTTGTGAACACAGCCAAGGAATGCACAGGCATGCTTGTATCACAACATAGATGGCTCCGTCCCAAAGGAGAGAAAAGTAGATGAAGTCATTGCCAGGAGGTGTACTGTGATCTCTGTGAGAGGTAACAACCACCTGGAAGTGGTAAACCTACTCATTACTTAGTATGTATTCACTAAACACAAAGAAATATATTTAATGCTAGCTCCCCTTTAAACTAGTAATAAAAAATCATCTATTAAAGGCTCATATAAAAGCCTTTGATCAACTCACTTATGAGATTTTTTATATCAGTGATATATACAGTATAATTCTTTGAGAAATGTAGGTTTGCCAATGTGCAAATAAAGGCAGTTTTGTGAATTAAATCATTTGTCAGCTGTGGCAGAATTAAAAAACAGGCTTCCTTTTCAAGTTCCTCTTCGAATTCAAGTATAACAGTTGCGCAATTTTAATTATTAACGGCCCCATAACTCTCCCTCAGGTGCTTCCGGTAGATATACTGTTGCAACTGAAGACGATTAAAAAAAAAGGCTGGCCACAAAAAAGTCATTTAAAAGGTAAATTCCGGCATGGACTATTGCATTCTCATGCAATACAATAATCTCACGTGGTTCCAAGACAGGAATTTAGCAAGTAAGACATCCAGCCGCAGAAGAGAAATGCCGGAATGATAATGTTTTAGAAACATTTCTATTTAAAATTGTAAATGATATCTGTACACGGGGGAGTCCATACCTGTCTGTGACATATTTACTACACAAGGCTCATAAACACAGGCATAGAATTTTACATAGGATCTGGCTGGCAACAAGGTCTTATGAAAGATCTTGTCTGTAAAGTGCACGCATATAACATCTGGGCTAACATTTACATGCGTACAGCTGCCTAACTTCCTTCATTACTAGGTTGCAATCGGCTCCTGCCACCTAGTGTCCTTCGTTGCTAGGATGCAGGTGGTTTCTGACACCTAGTGTCCTTTGTTGCTAGGATGCAGGTGGTTTCTGACACCTAGTGTCCTTCGTTGCTAGGATGCAGGTGGTTTCTGACACCTAGGATCCTTCGTTGCTAGGATGCAGGTGGTTTCTGACACCTAGTGTCCTCGTTGCTAGGATGCAGGTGGTTTCTGACACCTAGTGCCCTTCCTTGCTAGGATGCAGGTGGTTTCTGACACCTAGTGCCCTTCCTTGCTAGGATGCAGGCGGTTTCTGACACCTAGTGCCCTTTGCTAGGATGCAGGTGGTTTCTGACACCTAGTGTCCTTCGTTGCTAGGATGCAGGTGGTTTCTGACACCTAGAGTCCTTCGTTGCTAGGATGCAGGTGGTTTCTGACACCTAGTGTCCTCGTTGCTAGGATGCAGGTGGTTTCTGACACCTAGTGCCCTTCGTTGCTAGGATGCAGGTGGTTTCTGACACCTAGTGCCCTTTGCTAGGATGCAGGTGGTTTCTGACACCTAGTGTCCTTCGTTGCTAGGATGCAGGTGGTTTCTGACACCTAGGGTCCTTCGTTGCTAGGATGCAGGTGGTTTCTGACACCTAGTGTCCTCGTTGCTAGGATGCAGGTGGTTTCTGACACCTAGTGCCCTTCGTTGCTAGGATGCAGGTGGTTTCTGACACCTAGTGTCCTCGTTGCTAGGATGCAGGTGGTTTCTGACACCTAGTGCCCTTCGTTGCTAGGATGCAGGTGGTTTCTGACACCTAGTCTCCTTCGTTGCTAGGATGCAGGTGGTTTCTGACACCTACTGTCCTTCGTTGCTAGGATGCAGGTGGTTTCTGACACCTAGTGCCCTTCGTTGCTAGGATGCAGGTGGTTTCTGACACCTAGTGTCCTTCGTTGCTAGGATGCAGGTGGTTTCTGACACCTAGTGTCCTTCCTTGCTAGGATGCAGGTGGTTTCTGACACCGAGTGTCCTTCCTTGCTAGGATGCAGGTGGTTTCTGACACCTAGTGCCCTTCGTTGCTAGGATGTAGGTGGTTTCTGACACCTAGTGTCCTTCCTTGCTAGGATGCAGGTGGTTTCTGACACCTAGGGGTTGATTTGCTAAACCTGGAGAGTACAAAATCTGGTGCAGCCCTGCATAGAAACCAATCAGCTTCCAGGTTTTATTGCCAAAGCTTAATTGAACAAGCTGAAGTTGAAAGCTGATTGACTACCATGCAGAGCTGCACCAGATTCTGAGTGCTCCAGTTTTAGTAAATCAACCCCATAGTGTCCTTCATTGCTAGGATGCAGGTGGTTTCTGACACCTAGTGCCCTTCGTTGCTAGGATGCAGGTGGTTTCTGACACCTAGTGTCCTTCGTTGCTAGGATGCAGGTGGTTTCTGACACCTAGTGTCCTTCCTTGCTAGGATGCAGGTGGTTTCTGACACCTAGTGTCCTTCCTTGCTAGGATGCAGGTGGTTTCTGACACCTAGTGCCCTTCGTTGCTAGGATGTAGGTGGTTTCTGACACCTAGTGTCCTTCCTTGCTAGGATGCAGGTGGTTTCTGACACCTAGGGGTTGATTTGCTAAACCTGGAGAGTACAAAATCTGGTGCAGCCCTGCATAGAAACCAATCAGCTTCCAGGTTTTATTGCCAAAGCTTAATTGAACAAGCTGAAGTTGAAAGCTGATTGACTACCATGCAGAGCTGCACCAGATTCTGAGTGCTCCAGTTTTAGTAAATCAACCCCATAGTGTCCTTCATTGCTAGGATGCAGGTGGTTTCTGACACCTAGTGTCCTTCGTTGCTAGGATGCAGACGACTCCTGCTGTCTAGTTTCCTGCAATGCTAGGATGCAGGTGGTTTCTGACATCTAGTGTCCGTCCTGGCTAGGATACAGGTGGCTCTTGCTGCCTAGCGTCCTTCTTTGCTAGGACATAGGCAGCCTTCATTGCTAAAAAGCAGGTGGCTCTGCCACCTAGTTTCCTTCGTTGCTAGGGCACAGGCAGTTCATTCTGCCTAGCATCCTTCGTTGCTACGACGCAGGCAGCTCCTGCTGCTTAGTGTCCTTCATTGCTAGGAGGCAGATGGCTCCTGCAACCTAGAGTCCCTCATTGCTAGGTTGCAAGCAGTTCCTGACACCTAACATTCTTCATTGCTAGAAAGCAGGTGGCTCTGTCCTAGCGTCCTCTGTTGTTAGGAGGAAAGTGGCTCCAATAGAGTAAATTTGTGCTCTACACTGTACGCATGTAAACTTCTTTTGCCGTACAGTGTGGGCATGTAACATTTGTGCTAACATTTTACATGCGTACAGCTGCCTAGCCGCCTTTGTTAATAGATCGCAAGTGGCTCCTCACACCTGGTGTCCTTCATTGCTATGATGCAGGTAGCTCCAAGTGCCTAGTGTCCTTCTGTGCTATGATACAGGTATCTCCTGACATCTAGCACTCTTTATGTCTAGGACATAGGTAGCTCTCGCTGCCTAGTGTCCTTCATTGCTAGGACAGAAAAAGAACCTGGTGCACAAGGCATGGTATAACCCCTCGGGATTTTAAATGACAGACCAAATGTGTAGTAAAAATGTAGATATTTATTAATCACAATGTAGTAAATAATACAAATGACATACAGGTATCAAAAAATTGTTCAGGAAACATTAAAAACATAGTAAACATGAAACTTAGCTGCCCTGGACAAGCATTCTGGGCTAGCACAGATCAAATGCCAAAAATGACGCCTGACATGTTTCGGACAGAAATGTCCTTCTTCAGAGGCTTAGTGTCACTTATAGCAGACCTATGGTCTTTCTATAATGTAAATGAGTAAGATTTTAGTACAAAAATAGTATAATACAAGAAATTATTTGCCTATTAGAATTAATTTCAATTCATATTCAATAGCAATTCATTGCTAGGACACAGGTGTCTCCTGGCATCTAGCTTTTTTATGGCTAGGACATAGGTAGCTCTTGCTACCTAGCATCCTTCATTGCTAGGACGCAGGCAACTCCTGCTGTCTAGTGTCCTTCAATGCTAGGATGCAGGTGGTTTCTGACAGCTAGAGTTCTTCATGGCTAGGACACAGTTGGCTCTTGTTGCCTGGCATCTTTTGTTGCTAGGACACAGGTAGCTCTTGCAGCCTAGTGTCCTTCATTGCTAGGACACAGGCAGCTCCTGCTCCCTAGCATCCTTCATTGCTAGGACACAGGCAGCTCCTGCTCCCTAGCATCCTTCGTTGCTAGGACACAGGCAGCTCCTGCTCCCTAGCATCCTTCGTTGCTAGGACACAGGCAGCTCCTGCTCCCTAGCATCCTTCGTTGCTAGGACACAGGCGGCTACTGCTGCTTAGTGTCCTTCATTGCTAGAAGGCAGATGGCGCCTGCAACATAGGGTCCTTCGTTGCTGGGTTGCAAGCACCTTCTGCCACCTAGCATCCTTCATTGCTAGAAAGCAGGTAGCTTTGCCACCTAGTTTCCTTTGTTGCTAGGATGCAGGCAGCTCCTGCCACCTAACATCTTCTGTTGCTAGCAAGAAAGTGGCTCCAATAGAGTGAATTTGTGCTCTACACTGTACACATGTAAACGGCTCTTGCTGTACAGTGTACGCATGTAATGTTTGTGCTAACATTTACATCTGTCTGGCCGCCTTCATTGCTGGATTGCAAGTGGCTCCTGACACCTAGCATCCTTCATTCCTAGGATGCAGGTAGCTCCAAATGCCTAGTGTCCTTCTTTGCTAGGATGCAGGTGTCTCCTGACATCTAGTGTTCTTTATGGCTTGGACATAGGTAGCTCTTGCTGCCTAGTGTCCTTCTTTGCTAGGATACAGGCGGCTCCTGCTGCCTAGCATCCTTTGTTGCTAGAATGCATATGGCTCTTGCCACCTATGGTTCTTTGTTGCTAGGATGCAGGTGGCTCCTGCTGCCTAGTAACCTTTGTTGCTAGGATGCAGACGGCTCCTGTCACCTAGTGTTCTTTGTTGCTAGGGCGCAGGCAGCTCTTGCCGCCTAGTTTCCTTTGTTCCTAGGATGTAGATGGCTCCAATAGAGTACATTTGTGGCTCTTAAAATGTGTATAATGGTCCTCTGCGCTACTACTTGTAAGTGAAATAAATAAAATTAAAGTGGAATTGCAGCAAAACCTAATGGTGTTCACAACTACACAAATAAACAAAATTACAATTTACAGTGGTCTTGCACATATCCTGTAGTCTTCCATATACAAAATGAATCATCAATAGTTACAAATTAATGCAATAATGTAGAAAAAAATGATATAATACATCCGATGTTCATCCAATAAATTGTGACAAAAATAATTGAATATGTGCAGTGAAGTCCATAAATATAGATGGTCCAATTGCTCAAGATAGCGAAGATGGGGGACAAATAATAATTACTTGGTATTTTCTCAAATGAGTGAAACCGCTAACACCACACCACTGTGCTCACAGAACTCTCACCTCATAGGTATAAGTCATATGTCTTGGATCATGATCCAATAGAAAATGATAAACTCCCCTTCCAGGATCACCAATGTGCCTTTTTATATAACAGTGTTTGAAAGTTTTTATTATATGTTATTGTTATACAATGTTTGATTGATTTGTTTTATCTTTGATAGTGAGACCTGTTCCTTTCAACTACCCCCAAGTGTGTCCTGACGAAGCAAAATAGTGAAACGCGTTGACGCACAGGGGCTCACTGCCGTTCATTTGGTGTCAACCCTCTTGTTTACACTAGATATTTACGACTATCATATGCCTATCCTATGTTTTTAATTCTTTTCTACTTGACCTGTTTGATATGATTCATTGTTAATAAAATATATTTTTTTACTATACTATTGTCCATCTTGCCTGTAAAGTCCAAATT
The DNA here is from genome assembly GCF_042186555.1 of Aquarana catesbeiana. Lineage (NCBI taxonomy): Eukaryota > Metazoa > Chordata > Amphibia > Anura > Ranidae > Aquarana > Aquarana catesbeiana. The sequence goes on from NC_133326.1 coordinate 682,987,891, forward strand.
AGGGCCTTGTGGCTCTTTATCCCCTCCTTCTCTCAAATTCATGATCCAATAGAAAACGATAAACTCCCCTTCCAGGATCCAGGATCACCAGTGTGCCTTTTTATATAAGAGGATTCCGCCCCACATATATGATGTTCCGTTCCACATGTAAAGTAAATAAGCCTCCAATAACGTATTACCATTAAAAGGGAGTTTATCAAACTTAAAAGTGCCTGCTTACAGGAATGAAGCAAAAATTGCGCCAAAGAAAGACAAACAGTCGGCGTTCACGCCACCTCTAGCCTCACTTCCGGTCCGCAGTATACTCTGGCCACGCCCTACGCGTTACATCACATCGCGTGACTTCCTCAGCATTTGTGGCTCTTGCCACCTAGTGTCCTTAGTTGCGAAATTGTAGATGGCTTTTCTCGCCTAGCTCTCTTTGTTGCTGGGACACAAGGGTCTGTTGTTGCCTAGCGTAGCATCCTTCGTTACTAGATTGCAAGGGGCTTTTGCCATTAAGTGTCTTTCATTGCTAGGACATAAGTGGCTTTTGCTGCCTACCCTGTTTCCCCGAAAATAAGACCTAGCGTGATCCTCAGTGATGGCTGCAATATAAGCCCTACCCCCTAAATAAGCCCTAGTTAAAGTCCTTGTAGGTCTTATTTTCAGGGTAGGGCTTATTTTTGGGGAAACAGGGTAGGGCTTATTTGGGGGCTAGGGCTTATATTGCAGCCATCACTGACAATCACGCTAGGTCTTATTTTCGGGGAAACAGGGTAGGACCTTTGTTTCTAGGACACAGGTACCTCTTGCCGCCTCGCAACCCTTGTTGCTACGTATACGGCTTCTATTGCCTGGTATCCTTTGTTGCTAGGATGCAGATGACTCCTGCCACCTAGCATCCCTGGTTAATAGTGCCTAGTTTCCTTTGGTACTAGGATCTTGCCACTTAGCGTCCTTTGTTGCGCGGGTGCAAGTGGTTCCAAACACAATACATTAGTGCTCTATGCTGTACACGTGTAAAAACATTAGCACAGGCATTTGCATGCAAAAGCGTACGCAAGAGTCTTTCGGGTGCATGGCACAATTGATCTGCCAGACTTGGTACCTTTGAGCAAGGCCAAGGACAACTTATTGAAAGCTTATTAAAAGAATAGAACTATAGATATGTAGATGTATATAATGCAATCTGATCTCAAACGTGGACTAAGTAGTCTCTCAAGCACAACACAAAGACCAGTTGTTGGGATTTTTTTACCCAAGATAAGAACAAGGCAGGTTTAGTGTTAATGAGAAAAGTGATCAGGACCATGTACGTTCATTCTGAGATATGGGGAATAGTGCAACCAATCTGATTTTTGTGATATGGCCTCTATTACTTCTCCTCTGTCCCGAAAGCCGAGCATTCTTATCCTATATTGCTCTTATTATGCCTATGTTCCACGGCCTGTAAGCAGCATTGGGGTGATGGATAATAATGAGACTGGCAAAGACTTGTTGATTAAAGTGTTACTAAACCCACAACAGTAAAATCAGTCTGTACAGTGCCTTTATTTATTAAAATTATTTATATCCCTTGACATTTTCCACATTTTGTCATGTTACAATGAAAAACGTAAATGTATTTTATTTGGATCTTATGTGATAGACCAACACAAAGTGGCACATAATTGTGAAGTGGAAGGAAAATGATAAATGGTTTTCAAAATTTTTTACAAATAAATATGTGAAAAGCGTGGGAGGTATTAGTATTCAGCCCCCCTGAGTCAATACTTTGTAGAACCTCCTTTCACTGCAATTACAGCTGCAAGTCTTTTTGGGGATGTCTCTACCAGCTTTGCACATCTAGAGAGTGATATTTATGCCCATTCTTCTTTGTAAAATATCTCAAGCTCTGTCAGATTGAGTGGAGAGCATCTGTGAACAGCAATTTTCAAGTCTTGCCACAGATTCTTAATTGGATTTAGGTCTGGACTTTGACTGGGCCATTGTAATGCCCTGTACACACGGGCGGACTTTTTTGGCAACAAAGGTCCGACAGTCTTTCCAAAGGATTTTCGACGGACTTTTGACGGACTTCCGACGGGCTTTCGAACGAACGGACTTGTCTACACACGATCACACCAAAGTCGACGGATTCGTAGGTGATAGCGTACGACCGGACTAAAATAAGGAAGTTTATAGCCAGTAGCCAATAGTTGCCCTAGCGACGTTTTTCGTCCGTCGGACTAGCATACAGACGAGTGGATTTTTCGATAGGAACTGGGTCCGGCGGAAAGATTTGAAACATGTTCCAAATCTAAAGTCCGTCAGATTTTCGACAGAAACAGTCCGCTGAAGGTCCGATGAAGCCCACACACGGTCGGATTGTCCGCTGGATTCGGTCCGTCGGACCAGTCCGGTCCAAATGTCCGCTCGTGTGTACAGGGCATTACACATGAATATGCTTTGATCTAAACCATTCCATTGTAGCTCTGGCTGTATGTTTAGGGTTGTTGTCCTGCTGGAAGGTGAACCTCCGCCCCAGTCTCAAGTCTTTTGCAGACTCTAACAGGTTTTCTTCTAAGATTGCCCTGTATTTGGCTCCATCCACCTTCACATCAACTCTGCCCAGATTCCCTGTCCCTGCTGAAGAAAAGCATCCCCACAACATGATGCTGCCACCACCATGTTTCACGGTGGGGATGGTGTGTTCAGGGTGATGTGCAGTGTTAGTTTTCCACCACACATAGTGTTTTGCGTTTAGGCCAAAAAGTAAAATTTTGGTTTCATATGACCAGAGCACCTTCTTCCACATCTTTGCTGTGTCCCCCACATGGCTTCTCGCAAACTGCAAATGGGAATTCTTATGGCTTTCTTTCAACAATGTCTTTCTTCTTGCCACTCTTCCATAAAGGTCAGATTTGTGGAGTGCACAATTAATAGTTGTCCTGTGGACAGATTCTCCCACCTGAGCTGTGGATCTCTGCAGCTCCTCCAGAGTTACCATGGGCCTCTTGGCTGCTTCTCTGATGAATGCTCTCCTTGCCCGGCCTGTCAGTTTAGGTGGACGGCCATGTCTTGGTAGGTTTGCAGTTGTGCCATACTCTTAATTTTTGGATGATGGATTGAACAGAGCTCCGTGAGATGTTCAAAGCGTGAGATATTTTTTTATAACCTACTCCGGCTTTAATATTATCCACAAATTTATCCCTGACCTGTCTGGTGTGTTCCTTGGCCTTCATGATGCTGTTTGTTCACTAAGGTTCTCTAACAAACATCTTAAATTACACACAGGTGGACTCTATTTACTAATTAGGTGACCTCTGAAGGCAATTGGCTCAACTAGATTTTAGTTAGGGGTATTAGAGTAAAGGGGGCTGAATACAAATGCACACCACACTTTTCATATATTTATTTGTAAAAAAAAAAGTAAAACCATTTATCATTTTCCTTCCACTTCACAATTATGTGCCACTTTGTGTTGGTCTATCATATAAAATACCAATAAAATACATTTACGGTTTTGGTTGTAACATGACAAAATGTGGAAAATTTTAAGGGATATGAATACTTATTCAAGGCACTGAACATGCAGTAAAGCATGCTTGTTATACTCACCGTGGAAGTGGTTAATCCTCTGTAAAAAGGCTGTTTGATCCTGTCTTCTCTGATCTACCCCTTCTTCCACTTTCCCCAATCCCGAAGACAGAGCCTTTGGAGTCAGGCTGCACATGCTCAGTTTGGTGTGTATCGCTAGAGAGTTTTTGGGAGGGTGCATGTGATCAGCACAGGGCCAATCAGCACTCTCCTGAGGGACAAACGTCATGCAGCCTCATAGGCCCTGCATTCAAATATAGCTAAATGGGCTGGCTACCAAGTTGATTGGCTACATCTTTACAGATGGTGACACCACTGCACCCAGTAGGGAAATCCTTCAACCTTACAGCAGTCTTTAGCAGTCTCTTGTAACTTGGCAGAAGTCTCTAGCAATCTTCAGTAACGTAGCAATTGTTTCCCATACATAGGTGTGCGCAGCCTATTGCATTAGGGTGTGCACCCCGAAGCTCAAACACGCATGCCTTTCTCTGCAGCCTCAGCTGCACCGCACAGTGAATAAATAGGAAGCGGTCTGTGCTGAGCGGCTTCCTGTTCATTCACAAACTGAAGCATAGTAAACACAGTTTACTATGCTTCAGTTATAAATGGACACAGTGAGCGAGTGTGTTCACTGTGTTCATTCAGAAAAGTATTTATTAGCCCCTTCCCCCTGCTCTTCATCCTGAAACATCCCCCGAAGCAGACGGTGGGAGAGGAGGGAAGCCAGCAGCACTGCAGGGAGGGGGCACCGGGGGGGGAGAAACAGATAGTGGCTAGGGCAGTGATGGTCCACCTTGGCACCCCAGATGTTTTGGAACTACATTTCCAATAATGCTCCACTACACTGCAGAGTGCATGAGCATCATGGGAAATGTAGAAACATCTGGGGTGCCAAGGTTCGCCATCACTGGGCTAGGGTATGCCCAGGCACACCTGGCACACCCCCTGCCCACGCCTATGCTCCCATATCATGGTAGTAGTCCCAATCAACCTCCTGTAATACAGCAACAGTTTATTGCTGTGGCATGGCAGCTGTCTGTAGCAATCTATTATAGCACGGTAGGAGTCTACTGAAATAGAGAAGTCGTCTCTAGCAATCCCCTGAAACATCATGGCAGTCTTTCCTAAGCAGCCTGAAAAAATGCCAGGAATGTTCAGCCATTTGTGTCATGTCGGTGGTCTCTGATATACGTTTGCGGTAGTCTTTCACAGTCTCCTGTAAAGAAAACCCTCTAACAGTCTATTAGAACACACAAATCATTTTTAGCAGTCTCATGAAGCAGTGCTTGGTAAAATGGAGTTTCGTGTTAAGGTGGGTAGTATAAACTTATTTTTAAAAAAAGGTTTCCCTAAACTATTACTATTTTTTATCATGCTCATTATCATTAAGCCACACAGTAAACTACACTTTTTTTCACTATGCTCGTTCTATTAACCAGTAGCCACCTTCCACTACTATGTACTTGACACCCCACTACCAAATTGACCTCCCCCTCTCCCCAAGTCTTTTCAACAGTATTTTTTGCTTTTTTTTTTTTTTTTTTGTATAATTCTCACCTTTTCCATATATTTTTAGACATTACATTAGGTTACATGGCACACAGGGCAGCCTTTTATGATGCAAGGAATGGTGCTGGTATGATGTCGGCAATGCTCTCTCTGTATCATTACACTGTGAGTGCAGCATGCCATGGTGGCCCCCTATTAAGGGGCGGGTCCATGATGCCCTGCACTTACAGTATGTCCTCGGTCTTTAATGAGGAATGATGCTGAACATCACTCTCCCCAGAAAACTGAGGACATCTAGTGACAGAAAAAAATTATTGCGAGGGGAATGCAGCGGCTATTGCGGACAGAGCATCCTCTTTTATTTTACAATACCTGAAGCACTTCAATTAGTCTAGGTTTGCCCTTCAAGTATCCTTCTTTCTCATCTCAATCCACAAGCACACCAATATCATGAAAGCCTCAGACTTCATGGGGACTTCACTTTTTTTTTATCATCATGTGAACACAACTTACATTTTAAAACTGAATGCTAAAAATCCTATAGGACAGGTACATTGCATATTTGTCATGTAGCTTGTGTATTCGAAACACCAGTGTTCTTTTTAGCAGCTTTGCGAGTCAATAACGTGGAATAAGCATGAAGCCAGTGAAGACAGAATTCCAGCCTGTATGCTCGTTCTTCAGTGACTGTCTAAATAGTAGGGCACCTATAGGCATAAGTTAAAAAAAAAAAAAGAAAAATGGCAACTTCCACAATTCTGCCCGGGGGGGGGGGGGTACCCTTTAAAGTTTTTTTGGAGATGACATGTTCACTTTAATTCAATGTATTTTCTTTGACAGGCAAGGAAATATTGTGAAACGCCACTCTGCCACCGCAAGAAGAGGGAGGCCCCCGGCGCCATAAAAAAAAGACACGATGGTGAGATAAGATTGAACCAATTTGTGATGAGATCTCCTCTGTACAAATACCTCCCCCACTTACCACTTCATCACCACAGGTACACTCAATACTTCCCTCATTTAACCCTGCCGCTATAGACGAGGTTGCTAAACTTTTAATAATTTATAATGACCTGCCCCCTGGACCCTGTTCCCTCACAAACACTAGGGTCGCCCCCTGGCTCTATCCTACACTCTCTAACTCACATCTTCAATCTCTCCCTCTCTTCTGGCATCTTCCCCAACTCTCTATAACATGCACTATTCACCCCCATACTTAAAAAGCCCTCGTTGGATCCCAACAACTGCACTAGTCATCCCCATACCTAAAAGCCCTTGTTGGATCCCACCAGCTGCACTAGTCACCCCCATACTTAAAAAGTCCTTGTTGGATCCCACCAACCTATCACCTATCTCCTTGTTCCCCTTTACCCCCAAACTCCTTGAACGCCTGGTCTACAACCGACTTGGCGACCATCACACTGAGACTAACCTTCTTGAACCCCAGCCTGGATTTCACCGTCAACACTCCACAGAAACTCCTCTCCTAAAACTCACAATCAATTTATTAAAGGCTAAAACCAATGGTCACTATTCTGTACTCCTACTCTTGGACCTCTCTGCTGCCTTCGAAACAGTGGACCACCAACGCTTCCTGAAAAAACTCCACTCCTTTGGTCACTTACAATTCTACCGCCTCCTCTCCTCTTCATCTTTCTGTCAGCGTCCCCCAATATTTTGTTCTTGGACCTCTCCTATTCTCGATCTACACTTCCTTCCTTGGTCAGCTAATAGAATCCCATGTCTTTCAAAACCATTTCTAAGCTGATAACATCCAAATCTACGCCTCTACCTCTCAGCTCACTCCATTATTCTTCTCACGCATCACTAATTAAGAACAGACATATCAGCCTGGATGTCACACCACTTCTTCAAACTCAATCTATCCAAAATCAAGCTCATAATATTTCCTCCCCCACGTGCACCTTCCTCTGAATTCTCTCTCTCGATTAATGGCATGACCATCAACCTGTCCCTGCATGCCAGGGTGCTAGGTGTTATCCTGGACTCTGAACTATCCTTTTCGTCCCCTGCATCCAATCAATTTCCAAATCTTGCTGCCTCAACCTCCGCAACATCTCCAAAATACTACCCTTCCTAACCAATGACACAGAGCTTCTAATTCACTCCCTGCTTATCTCTCGCATTGACTACTGCAACTTCCTCCTCGTTGGATTACCTTTACATAGGCTATCCATCCTGAATGCTGCTGCCAGACTCATCCACCTTATGAGCCAGTCAGTGTCCTCCACCCCTCTCTGCCAATCTCTCCATTGGCTTCTGCTCACCATACGAATAAAATTTAAAACACTAACAACTTACAAAGCCATCCACAACTCTGCTCCCAGCTACATCACATGTCTCAAAATATCAACCAAATTGTTCTCTTTATTCCTCCTGCTCTGCTTCCTCATTACTTCCTCCCATGCTCACTTCCAGGACTTCACCAGAGCCTCTCCCATCGTCTGGAACTCCCTACCTCAATCTGTCCAAATTTCTCCTTCTCTGTCCTTTTTTAGGTGATTCCTGATTTTCCCCATCAGCTTATCTCCTACAGTTACCTTTTGTGTCACCTGACACCCTCCCCCCTTTTTAGATTGTAAGCTCTAACAAGCAGGGCCCTCTGATTCCTCCTGTATTGAATTATATTGTAACCGTACTGTCTGCCCCCATGTTGTAAAGCGATGCGCAAACTGCGCAATCCTGAATAATAATAATCATTCTAGTGGGATAAGTCGAAAGATATGACATTTTAAAGAAGCACTAACTTTGAACAATTTTTAAATTGTATTTGGCACCAGGAGATATTTATATTATATATTATATCATTATACTGCAACGCAGATTTTTACTATGCCTCCATGCAAATGATTTATTTCATTCTTTTAATATTTAATTTATTCAATTAGACAAATCATTAATTATGATACTTATTTATTTATTTATTAAAATGCTTAACCTACGCAGTCTTACCCGAAGGCCTCGATGCGCAAAAACAAAAGGACATTTAGAAGACCTTAAAAAAAGAACCCCAACAAATCAGCATAGCAGGATACAGAATAAAAGCCAGGGAGTCTGTCCATCACACCCCAATTAAAAATTAGGTGACTCCAAAAGCTTGCACAAAAAAAAAAACGGTTTTCAATTTCTTTCGAAATTTCAAAAAATCATTCTCAAGTCTCAGTTTCAGAGGCACAGAGTTCCAAAATTCTGCTCCTTGTACTTCACTCGTTCTCCCTCCGCATGTTTTCTTTTTAAATTTTGGAATCTTCAGTATGGCCAAGTTCTCCGATCTCAAGGATCGGGTAGGCACATACTTGACAAATTTTTCCCTCAGATACTCAGTGCCTTATGGACAAGACATCCAGTTTTAAACAGAACCCGTTCTTTCACGGGCAGCCAATGCCTACGTGTTCCAGCTGTGTGTTGGGTGGCAATTTAAAAGGAATGGCGCAGCAGCACACTAAAGCTTGAATGGTGCGTTATCGGGCACAATGTGGGTGGTGTGAACTCGTGGCAATCATTGTTACCAAAACAGAAAATGTGAGTGAAAATCTCTCCGAGAGAACACAAACAGAAAAAAACACCCTAAAAGGGTTTAATCATTCTCTACTCTATTCAAAAAGAAGCCTCCCTATCAGTGCCTTTTTTTCTCAGAGAATAGGTGCAGGAACTCCCCCTTTCCAAGTCACAACTTTTCTCCGCCCACCCACCCACCCCCGAGCACCATTCCTTGGTTCCACCCCCTACCCACCTCCCAGTACTGCTCTTTTAGGGAATACAGAGCCAAGTATCATTTTGTGGTGCTAAGTAATTTGTACGGAATTTGGTAATGATAACAAGAAAAGCAGTAAAATAGATCCCCTGCAGCCACTAGAAATAGGACCCCTGCCAGCAACAATAGATCCCCCTAATAACAATGGACCTCCCGCTACAAAACTACCCCCCTAGCGACAATAGACTCCCGGCAGTAACAACACATCTCCACGCAGCCAGCAACAATAGACCCCTCCCTTAACAATAGATCTCTCCCAGCAACAGTAGGTCCCCCACCAGCAACAATAGACCTCCTCAGCAACAATAGACCCCCCTGCAAAAATAGAGTCCCTCCAGCTAGAATAGACCCCCCAGCAGCCAGCATCAAAAGACCCTGCAGCATACCCTAGCACCCTTTGTGATTATAGTCAGTGCTGAAGGTGCTGGAACTGTGTTCCACTGTGTTCCCATTGAAAAAAAGCTCCGCAATAAAATAAATAAATAAATTCCCCGTCCTGTCCAGTGCTTTGTCCTGTTTTGGTTGGTGCAGTGGATCCAGAACTAGCATGGTTAAGACCCCTTTCACACTGGGGCCGCGGCCTCGTTCGCGGTAAGGCGCCGCTCGTTTTACCGCTGTTTAACCACTTGACCACTGGGCACTTAAACCCCCTTCCTAACCAGACCAATTTTCAGCTTTCGGTGCTCTCACACTTTGAATGACAATTACTCAGTCATGCAACACTGTACCCATTTGAAATGTTTGTCCTTTTTTTCACACAAATAGAGTTTTCTTTTGGTGGTATTTAATCACCGCTGGGTTTTTTATTTTTTGCGCTATAATTTAAAATTCTTTGTTTCTGTTAAGAAGTATTGGCGAGTATTGGCAGAGTATTGGTGAGTATTGGCAGAGTATTGCCATAGTATTGCAGAGTATTTCAAAATATTGCCATAGTATTGCAGAGTATTGTAGAGTATTGCCATAGTATTGCAGAGTATTGCCATAGTATTGCAGAGTATTGCCATAGTATTGCCATAGTATTGCAGAGTATTGCCATAGTATTGCAGAGTATTTTCATAGTATTGCAGAGTATTGCAGAGTATTTCCATAGTATTGCAGAGTATTATCATAGTATTGCAGAGTATTGCCATAGTATTGCCATAATATTGCAGAGTATTATCATAGCATTGCAGAGTATTACCATAGTATGGACACTGAGCAGCACTGTGGGCTGGATCTGTAGCACCCACAGCGCTGCAAACTATCTCTCCCTCTCTCCTCTCACACTGTACCGATCGGTACAGAGAGGGGAGGGAGGAACCGTCGTCATGACATGACGCTGGTTTGTTTACAAGTGATGCTCCGGCATGTGGTTAAGCGGCGCTTTTCAAAGAAGGGGTTAAAAACTCCTGTGTTGCGCTTCTTCCAAAGTGCATTTCAGGCGCTTCAAAAGTGCTGCTCATTCATTCCAATGGGCCGGGCATTTTGGGAGGACTAAATACAGCGCTCCCAACCTGCCCCAAAGATGCTGCTTGAAGGACTTTTCGGAAAAGTCCCGCAAGCGCACCGCCCGAGTGTGAAAAGTCACACTTGAATGAATGGGAGGCAGTTTTCAGGCGCTAAAGCCGCTGTCCAGCAAAACTACCCTAAATGAGAAAAAAGTGTAATGAGCATTGATTTACAGCATTCCTCTTTGGCAGCAAGTGCATGAGCGCCATCATTCAGCACTGATTACAAAAGTGTTCTCATTCATTGTGTTGTGATGGGATATTCTATCAATTTTATAGTATGATAAGAGTAGGGAGTAGGAAGTGCCCTGTATATCACCTCATATTTACACCACACTGGACTATTCTTGCGTACATCCAGCAGCTGGCAGACAGATCAGCCTATGGGGCTGTGTGATCTATTTGCTGGCTGCTAGCTAACATTTACCTGCAATTAAATTAGTGAATAGTCAGCACTGTGGGGTTGTGTGATCCATCTGCAGGCTTACAATCAACTTTCCCCAGCAATTACAATAGTAAACAATCAGTGTCTGCACTAAGGGACTGTGTGATCTGCCAGCTGCCAATTTACCTTCTCCAGCACTAACAATGGTAAACAAGCAGTAGGTACTGCGGGGCTGTGTGATCCATCTGTTGGCTGCTAGTACACCTTCCCTGCACTTACAATTGTAAACAAGCAGTCTGCACTGGGGGCTATGTAATCTGTCGGAAAACCTTGCCCTGCATTAGGGTTGCCACCTGTTATTAACTTCATATGATTAGAAATGTTATTTAATATTAAAATATATGTATAGTTTATACTATGAAAAAAAATAATTGCTATGTGCCTCTAAAGTGTTCAAGTTTGACTTGAAGAAAAGGTGGCAACCCTATCCTGCACTTACAGTAGTAAACAACCAGTTGGCACTTTGGGGTTGTATGATCCATCTGCAGGGTGCTAGGTAACTTTCCCCCAGAATTATAGTAGTAAACAGTCAGCACAGTGTTGCTGTGTGATCCATCTGCAGGCTGCCATTTAAAATTCCTCTGTAATTACAATAGTAAAGAGTCTGTGTGATCTGTCCGCTGCCAATTCACCTTCTCCTGCATTTACAATAGTAAACAAGCAGTCAGCACTTCGGGGCTGTGTGATCCATCTGTTGGCTGCTAGTAAACCTTCCCCGCCAGTGGCAGCCCGTCCATAGGTGGTGCACGGGTCCGCCCCCCCAGGCAGTCACAAAAAAAACAAAAAATATGTATATTTTTTTTAAAAGTCCCTTTAAAAAAAAAAAAATAGAAAAAAATGTCCTTTAAGTGCACTGTGTCCGGGCGCCGGGCACAGTGCACTATGGGGAGCGCCACGTCTATGCAATCACGTGATCTTAATTTGCGGGGTTTTGAATTGCCATGCGGTGCAATCCATCGCGCCGCACAACTTCCGCCTGGCCGGGTGCTTTGTTCTCCGAGTTAAGACGTAATTTCCGGTTTCCCTGTGCAGTGATAAACCGGAAGTGATGTCAGCCGATCAGTGGGAACGCACGGCTCGAGCAGAGAGACACAGAGTGGAGGAAGCATGAGGAGCGGACTCCTCCACCGCCGCTGCTGCCTGCTGCCCACTGAAGGAGATACAGCAGGAAGAGAGGACACCACAGCCCGGTAAGTGAACTGCCTTCTGACACTTGTGGATCTCCTTACAGCACTGCCAGCTTTCTCCCTCCGGCAGCTCTGCAGGGGGATCAATTCTACACACTGGCAACTGGCAAAGTGTCTCGATCTGAGGCTGCATTTGATGGGGCACAGTGAGGCCACATTGGATGGGACACAGTGAGGCTGCATTTGATGGGGCACAGTGAGGCTACAATTGATGGGGCACAGTGAGGCTGCATTTGATGGGGCACAGTGAGGCTGCATTTGATGGGACACAGTGAGGCTGCATTTGATGGGGCACAGTGAGGCTGCATTTGATGGGGCACAGTGGGGCTGCATTTGATGGGGCACAGTGAGGCTGCATTTGATGGGGCACAGTGAGGCTGCATTTGATGGGGCACAGTGAGGCTGCATTTGATGGGGCACAGTGAGGCTGCATTTGATGGGGCACAGTGAGGCTGTATTTGATGGGCACAGTGAGGCTGCATTTGATGGGCACAGCGGCTGCATTCGATGCTGCACAGTGGCTGCATTTGAAGAGGCACAGTGACTGCATAAGATGGGCACAGTGGCTGCATAACATGGGCACAGTAGCTGTATTTGATGGGGCACAGTGGCAGCATTTGATGACACAGTGGCAGCATTTGATGGCACAGTGGGAGCATTTGATATGGCACGGTGGCTGCATTTGATATGGCATGGTGGCTGCATTTGATGGGCACAGTGACTGCGTTTGATGGGCACAGTGGCTGCGTTTGATGGGCACAGTGGCTGCGTTTGATGGGCACAGTAGCTGCATTTGATGGGTACAGTGGCTGCATTTGATGGCACAGTGGCTGCGTTTGATGGCACAGTGGCTGCGTTTGATGGGCACAGTGGCTGCATTTGATGGGTACAGTGGCTGCATTTGATGGCACAGTGGCTGCGTTTGATGGCACAGTGGCTGTGTTTGAAGTAGAAACCGAGACTGAACAGGATATCCAATCCAATGTCGACCAAGGATCAGCGGCTGCCCATGCAAATAGAGGTAATTGTTGGTTACATTATCAATGTTTCTGCCCTCATTATCCCACTCTCCAGGGTTAAAAGTGTTCCAACCAATTCTTCTGTTTGGCACAGGGCACTAAGAAGTCATTTGTGAAATGCGTACTTGTCTACTTATAGCAAGCCATGCGATATCATCTGTAAGACAGTTAATGTGCCAGTGATCAATCTCTGGTATGCAAATACACTTTAAAAACATGATCTGTTTCCTTGTTCTGTTGCCAGAGTCAGAACAAAGCTAACATTGATCAGATGAAGTGGAAGCGGAAGACAATGAACAGTAAAAAAAAATATACTCGGTGGCCATAAAAATAGGAACCTTTGCTGAGTAATGCTTTGGATGACCTTTTGGCCCTGAGAACAGCTAACTCATAACTCATAGGGGCACGGTGAATCCACAAGGACTTCTATAGTGTTTTATCGTATTAGAAGGCCAGCCAGCTTTGCAAACTGAGTGTCATGGCTGCTCCCCCGACACCCCCCCCCCCCAATTGAAATGTTTATTTAAAAGATAAAGACATTTTAAAAATAAAGACAAGTCATTAAGGGCCAAGTCACACGTTTTTGTTTCTGTGCATGTTGATGTGTGTTGCATTATGACAGCCCATTTATTTTGAATGGGCTGCCAAAACACAGGAATAAACCAAGATGCAGGCATGCAGAATTTTTTCCAATAGTCTGGTACCATGCATTGTAGTGCATTGCAACTTATGTGCATCAGAGCTACGTTGCCCTAGTGCAGTGATGGTGAACCTTGGCACCCCAGGAGTCTTGGAACTACATTTCCCATGATGCCCATGCACTCCGCAGTATAGTTGAGCATCATGGGAAATGTAGTTTCAAAACATCTGGGGTGCCAAGGTTCACCATCACTGCCCTAGTGCGTTGGGGTGACACTGCAATGCCCTTACACATTACAGCAACGCACCTCATCACAAAGGTGTGTTTCAACCCAAAGCCCAACTCCAAGCTCACCACTCCCCCACTCCTGCCCCAGCGTGTTCCCCACCTGAATGCGCCCTGCTGTATTTTATGCTTTTTCCTAATTTTTTATATGTAGTTTTACCACCCCCCGCAGGAGCTGCTGGTGTTTTGGGCCTATTCCTCCCCACTCACAGCATACACAGCCAGGCAATTTGCATTCCCATCATTCTTCCTGTAACCCTACCCCCTAGAGAGTCGCTGGATTTTTGGGTCCCCCTTTTCCTGCACAGCCAGGCAACACACATTTTCCAACCTTCACACAGAGTCAGTAACCGTTCCATGGGCTTGTTTTGGTTGTTTTAATGAGGGAAAACAACTTGGATGGGGATAAGGGATTATGGGATGCCCAACTTGACTTGTAAGAACAACTTGAGGACAAGCTTCCTTCACTATGTACACAAAAATACAGATCCTGAAATGTATTCCCTCAATACATATCAATCTCTGAAGAATCAACAGCAAAAGTTCTATGTCCCCTAGGTGAAATATAGTCCCCACACTTACAGGAGCTCTATGTCCCCTGGTGAAACCAGTGAAGCATCAACGGTATACAGGAGCACTGGTAGAAATAGCAAAGTCAACGGACTGTATGCAGGAGCCCTGTGTCCACTTAATAGGACCTCACTATATGTAGAAGAGCTGTGTCCCCTTAGTAGAACCTCACAGCCCACCTGCCAGGAAAAGTGTCCCAGAGCAAGGGATTTAGGTTAGCTTGTGACACTGTCCCATAAATGCTTGCTAAATATGCCCCTGGCAGAATTCTCCCTTGTAGGCCCTGGGGGTGTAGAGGTACTCACGCTGTCCCTTGAATCCTGCTGCCAGATCTTCCCATGCTAGACAGGGTGTCCTCTGGATGAGACTGAGGGGTAGTGGAGATCCCTCTCTTCAACTTCCTCTCCTTCCTTCCTCAGCTCCAGCCTGGAGGCAGAGCCCCCCAGCCCCGGGGTCCCCTCCCAGGCTACACGACATTGACCTCAGCACTTCATCTTCCACCTGCAAAAAAACACTTGCTGGCCAGGCTCTTCAATATTTATGGGCCAATCTTATCACCCTGCCAGGCCTCCTGCCTGAGGATTGATCAAAATTCCCATCAATATTCAGGCACCTCCTTCCATTAGTTTCTAGAAGTTTCCATGGACCTCCAGAGCCAGGAGGAGGCGATAGAGGCCTGGTCTGAAGAGCCTTCCAGTCTGACCTTAGGCTGAACCCAAACCAATTTCCCAGACTCATACAGGCTACTTTGAGTCAGCATAAATTTACCTACCTAGACTGTACACTAGAGAATGCTACAATCCTTTGGCCAAAGAATCAATCTAGGGGTTTCTTTTTGGGTTTTTATTGGGAACAGGAACTTGGAATGGGGATCATGGGATTCCCCCAAAACTGTAGAACTTGAGGACTGCTAGGCTTCTGACTGCTCTGTACAAAAATGCTGGCGGTATTACAGAACCTTAGGCTGCACTCTACTTTCTCCTGACTGTCCTGCACAGCCCCTGGCTGCACCGAGCACATGTTAGTAAAAATGCATGCTCTTGGCTGTACTGAGCACGTTAGCAGAAATGCACGTTAGCAGAAATGCACACTCCTGGCTGTCTTGCACAACTCATGGCTGCACTGCACTTGCTTGTAAGATAAATAACCCCACAGTCATCTCTCCTCTGTATAGCATGATCAAGTACTCACTCAGCCCAGGGTGATTAAACTTCTTCACACCAACTCTAGTGGCTCTACTCAGACTCTGATCCAGGTTCTCTCTCTCTCTCTCTTTGGTTGGCCCCCCAGCTAAATTTTAAACTGTACAAACAACAAAAAGCACAAAAAGGGCGCAAGCACAGCACTTTACTATAAAACGAAAGATAAAAATTATACTCACAAACCAAAGCAGATAGATGGCATATCTTGAATTCAGAAATCAGAAGTCCGCCCTCCAGCCTTATAGGACCAAACGGTCGACAGTACCAGCTGACGCGTTTGGGGGGACTGGCCCCTTCTTCCTAGCAAAGATGCGTCAGCTGATACTGTCAACCGTTTGGTCCTATGAGGCTGGTCTCTGGATTCATGATTAAGCCATCTATCTGCTTCGGTTTGTCAGTATGATTTTATATCTTTCGTTTTATAATAATGTACTGTGGATAATGCACTAGGCGTTTGCACCCTTTTGTTGTTTATGCAGTTTAAGATTCTCTGATCTGAGGAGGGCTGCACCATCAGTATCATCCAGTCCATGTTGTACATGTTGTACAGTGGTCATTGTGTCGGCACATTTGAAGGCCAGCTTTTCTGTGAATTCTTCGTGCTCAGGTGTAAAGTTATACAGATTTTTGGCCCCCTAGCTAAGCCTAGCTGGGACCTTGATGTTTTCAAAAAAGGCTCCTCAGCTTCCTCTCTCTCTCTCTCTCTCTCTCTGCCCCAGCACAGGGGTCTCCTCAAGAATGCTGGACCCTGGAACTCTACTCTCTGCTGCCAGTCCTCAGAATATACACAACAGAAAAAACACTCTTGCGCAAAAGTGTGATGGACCAGCTCAAGTGGAAGTGGTGGTCCACTTAACCAGGGGTATTGCTTCAGGCTTTGTTGCCCTCTAGGACTGGAGGTGTGTGTCCTTGACATATCTAGAAAATGGAAAGAAAAGAGGGCACACCAGCCTAGTGCATTACCCCACATACATTTATTGAAGATAAAAAAGATGAAAAACTACTCACAAATGAGATGCAAGTATGCTAGAAACAGCCAATCTTCCATGACTTGAAATCCCTGGAATCTACAGTCTGCAGATCCTGAGGGGACCATGCAGGGGCCCCAGCTGGCTGACGCGTTTTGAAGGATTGTCCTTTTTTCCTCAGAGCCTAGTGGCAAAGGCTCCTTTAGCTGAATATATACATGTATAAATGCCATACTACTCACGTCATGAGAACCTGGGGCACTCCTCTTAGATGGGAGTGGTCAATTAGGATGGCACTAAAAACCAGCCGGCAAATTAGAGCCATCTATAAAAATAAAAAAAGTCCTCAGAATATGTATGGGATCTTCTTCCACCTTCTGGGCTCACATCCCCAGGGGATTGGCCTGAGTTCCATAATTATTCAGGCTGCCTGTCCTGCTCTCCATCCCACTATACTTCTGGAAATCTTTAGAAGACAGGAAGTGGTAGCAGAACAGCAGCCTGTGAGACACTGAACAGCCCCAAGCAATCAACCTTGTTTACAGAGGAGCTAACTAAATTTGGCTAGCTGCCTACTCTAAATTAGGAGGGTGCTACATATACTTTTTCAAATGTGGAATGGAGCTCTGTGATACAGAGAGTGACACTGGATCATTGTGAGTGCAGGGCGCTCCTTTAGCACTCACAGATGTCCTTAGTCTTTCAGGTTGAATTTGGCTGGACACCATTCAGTGTGTCCAAAGGAAATACTACTGGGTCAAAGTATTTGAGACTGAGTTGCTTATCCGCATATAAACTGTAATAAAAAAAAATGTAAATAACTTTGGCCAAAAGACAGTTCTGGTAAACAAGTGAAGCTACTATAGAACGTCTCTCTTATTTAGTTCCGCACTAACTGGCCAGAAAAAAATAGAAACCCTGTCCCTCCAGCAGAAGTGGTCCAATATTTATACAATACAAAATAGCTCCATTAAGTACTATACAACATACAGTGCCTTGCAAAAGTATTGATACTCCTTGAAATTTTCCACATTTTGTCATGTTACAACCAAAAACGTAAATGTATTTTATTGGGATTTTATGTGATAGACCATCACAAAGTGGCACATAATTGTGGAGTGGAAGGAAAATGATAAATGGTTTTCAAAATCTTTTACAAATAAATATCTGAAAAGTGTGGCGTGCATTTGTCAATACTTTGTAGAACCACCTTTCGCTGCAGTTACAGCTGCAAGTCTTTTTGGGGATGTCTCTACCAGCTTTGCACATCTAGAGAGTGACATTTTTGCCCATTCTTCTTTGCAAAATAGCTCAAGCTCTGTCAAATTGGATGGTGAGAGTCTGTGAACAGCAATTTTCAAGTCTTGCCACAGATTTTTAAATGGATTTAGGTCTGGACTTTGACTGGGCCATTAGAACACATCTAAATTTAAAAATAAACACTGCACTACTCAATAAATTAAGAAAAGCTGCAAACACTACAATCAGACAAATTGAGTGGATAATAAGAATATTCAAGTGCAGCTCTAATCCATATTTTATGTGTAAACTGAAAAAAATTGTGCAAATATGCAGTGTATGTAACACCTTGAATGTGCAAATAAATCATCCGAATGATAAAGTGCTAGGTGCAAAAACAGTTGATAAATATACATACAATTCATAAATGTAAAAACACTAAATAGTTAATAGACGTGAATAACGTAAAAAGGTAATAAGCCGTGAGGGAAAAAACAAAAAATCAGACCAAAAAAATGAAATTAGATCACAGAAACTGAATATAGTTCAATAATAAAATTGAAGGTATAGTTGACGTCTGAAAGGATTGACCACCAACCAATAAGGAATCACCAAAGATTGTGCTTCCACCACCGATAAGAAAGATTGGGTACTCTTACCAGACTATGTGGACCCAATGCCAGCGGCAAAGAGTCAAACAGGCATGCAATTGGGAACGTGGTCACTCCCAGGAAACAGCATCTGAGGTCAGCTTCTGTTCCACCGTTTCACCAGACAAAATCCTGGACTTCACCATTCATAAAAGAAAAAGGCCACCACATAGAACCTTAGACTGAGCTAGCGCCACGTTACTGCGCTTTCTTGGATATACCTGTGATCACATATTTTATCCTGTCTGTCTATATCATTATTGATGTAAGTGTTTTCTACCTTTTACAATAAACCAGAAGTTTATGGTTTTACACTATGTGGAAGCCTTTTTCTTTTATGACTGGTGGCGTCCAGGATTTTGTCTGGTGACAAGGTGGAACGGAAGCTGACCTCATATGCTGTTTCCTGAGAGTGACCACGTTCCCAGTTCCATGCCTGTTTGACTCTCTGCCGCTGGCATTCTAACACATGAATATGCTTTGATCTAAACCATTCCATTGTAGCTCTGGCTGTATGTTTAGGGTCGTTGTCCTGCTGGAAGGTGAACCTCTGCCCCAGTCTCAAGACTTTTGCAGACTCTATCAGGTTTTCTTCTAAGATTGCACTGTATTTGGCTCCATTCATCTTCCCATCTACTCTGACCAGCTTCCCTCTCCGTGCTGGAGAAAAGCATCCCCGCAACATGATGCTGCCACCACCATGTTTCACGGTGGGGGTGGTGTGTTCAGGGTGATGTACAGTGTTAGTTTTCCCCCACACACAGCATTTTGCTTTTAGGCCAAAATGTTCAATTTTGGTCTCTTCTGACCAGAGCACCTTCTTCCACATGTTTGCTGTGTTCCCCACATAGCTTCTCGCAAACTGCAAATGGAACTTCTTATGGCTTTCTTTCAACAATGGCTTTCTTCTTGCCACTCTTCCATAAAGACCAGATTTGTGGAGTGCACGACTAATAGTTGTCCTGTGGACAGATTCTCCCACCTTAGCTGTGGATCTCTGCAGCTCCTCCAGAGTTACCATGGGCCTCTTGGCTGCTTCTCCTTGCCTGGCCTGTCAGTTTAAGTGGACAGCCATGTCTTGATAGCTTTTCAGTTGTGCCATACTCTTTCTATTTTCGGATGATGGATTGAACAGTGCTCCATGAGATGTTCAAAGCTTGGGATATTTTTTTATAACCCAACCCTGCTTTAAACTGCTCCACAACTTTCTCCCTGACCTGTCTGGTGTGTTCCTTGGCCTTCATGATGCTGTTTGTTCACTAAGGTTCTCTAACAAACCTTTGAGGGCTTCACAGAACAGTTGTATTTATACTGAGATTAAATTACACACAGGAGGACTCTATTTACTAATTAGGTGACTTCTGAAGGCAATTGGTTCTACTAGATTTTAGTTAGGGGTATCAGAGTTAAGGGGGCTGAATACAAATGCATGCCACACTTTTCATATATTTATTTGTAAAAAAATTTGAAAACTATTTATCATTTTCCTTCCATGTTACAATTATGCGCCACTTTGTGTTGGTCTATCACATAAAATCCAAATAAAATACACTTACGATCTTGGTTGTAACATGACAAAATGTGGAAGATTTCAAGGGGTATGAATACTTTTTCAAGGCACTGTACAGTACATGAGCTCCATTAAGGCACTATTTACATGTAAAGAGACCACATTACATTGCATTGCGACCTGTTCTGAAAAACAACACCCCTTTCTGAGAAAATACAGTTAATAGGATTATTAGACCCCTTTCACACTGATGTCCCGTACACAAGAGCGGAAAAATCTTGGATGGTTTTGCCAACGGAATTCCGCTCAAGCTTGGCTTGCATACACACGGTCACAAGAAAGTTCGCTGAACTTTCGACCATCAAGAACGCGGTGACGTACAACACTACGACGAGCTGAGAAAATGAAGTTCAATGCTTCCGAGCATGCGTCGAATTGTTTCCGAGCATGCATAGGAATTTTGCACGTCGGAATTGCTACAGGCGATCAGAATTTCCGATCGGAACTTTTTCCGACCGAAAAATTGAGAACATGTTCTCAATCTTTTGCTGGCTGGAATTCGGCCAGCAAAAGTCCGATGGAGCATACACACGGTCGCATTTTCCGATCAAAAGCTCTCATCGGTCTTTTGCTGGTCGAATTTCCGATTGTGTGTATGCGGCATTAGGTGCTTTTCAGGCACTTTTGGGCTAAAAATATTGCCTTTAAAGTGCGTGAAAATGGCTCCCCTGCAGTCTCAGTGTGAAAGCCCGAGGGCTTTCAAACTGAGGCGATGCACTGGCAGGACGTTAAAAAAACTCCTGCAAGCAGCATCTTTGGAGCGGGCTTCCCCACCGCTCCTGCCCATTAAAATGAATGGGCAGCGCCACCGAACTGCTGTTTAAAGCGCCCCGCTATTGGCCCGAAAACCTCCTCAAAAATGACGGTAAAGTAGTTAAAGTAGCGTCGCTTTACCGTCGACTGCGCCGACACCCCAGTGTGAAAGCAGCCCAGCATGTGTAATCTGAATGGGTCCAACTCAAGAAAAGAAATAGCTCCCATGATGCGAGAGGAGTTATCCCTGTTCTACTTTTGCATAAGTTCCAATGTCAATAACATGGTGTAGGGTAAGAGAGATTGACACTTCACAGGTGAGTGCTAGCTTTTTTAGATTCCCTTTGAAGGAAAAGTGTTAAATGGTTACAATGAGTGATTTCAATAGCTTATCAATTTAACACAATAACTTTCTAATTGGACTAAAATAATAGAAAGGATGCACAACAAGGCCTGCCCTATTTGTTACCTATAAATTGATGCAATCCCTTTTTGAAGCTTTCTGTACCTAAAATTTAAGGATGCAGTTCCTTCAGGGTTATTTTTTTCCTGCTATCACTAAGGCTACATTCACACCTGAGCGTTTCATTTTCAGGCAGAAAAATTGCGCGTTTTTACCGGGATCTTGCCACAATTTTTACCGCATTTTTTTACGTGATTTTGTACAGGTCAAAAGGTCACCAATGTAAAAAGCAGAAAAACGCCTGTAATCTGCCTAAAAAGAAGCTTGTGTACTTTTTTGAGCTTCAGGCATTTTGCTTCAGGTGACAAAATGCTCAGATGTGAACAGCTGCCATTGAAATTATTAGGATTTTGCTTGTTGGGCGTTTTTCGGGTGTTTTTTCTGGCGTTTTACGAGCTGAAAACGCTCAGGTGTGAATGCAGACTTAAACTGAAACAGACGCCCACTCCCCATGGGATGGTACATGGCTTTAGGACAAGTACAGTTAGCCTTTAACCATTATCCTCTCCCCAGGGCCGAACCAAGGAGTAGGCAGAAGAGGCGACCACCTTGGATATTTAAGATGAGTGGTGTGCAAAAAAGGCAGGACCTACAATTTATAAACTGAGGTAGTTAACTTCTCATAGTCAGGATCAGTCTCCCAATAGAGAAGTTGCTCCGTAATCATAAGTAATAATCATAATTAGACTTCTCGTTATTTTATTGGCCCGTACCTGGATTTTTGGAAGCTTAGTCTTCTAAACATTAACGGCTGCCATGGGCTGGAAGATGACAGTACACATATGTTTGTCTCCCCTCTTTGCCTGCTGCCTCTGCCGGGGAAGTTCAGTTTTTGCCAACTGACCACCATCCTTACAGGAGCAAGTAGAAGAGGCAAACATTTTGGATGCTTCAGAAGAGTGGTGTGCCAAAAGGTCAGAACCTGCAACTTATACTGCTAACCCTGACCTGGGTATCTGGAATTTTGGCAGTTTTAGAAGATGATCCTAGATGTTTGCCTCCTCTTTTTTTGCCTGCTGCCTCTGCTGGAGAAGCCCAGTCTTTGCCAAATGACTACCAGCTTCCGAGGGGCAGGCAGCAGAGGCAACCACCTTGGATACTTTAGAAGGGTAGGGTGCAGCTAAGTCAAGACCTGCATCTCAAGCTGTTGACTCTGACCTGGATATCTGGCTCTTTGGAAGCTTAGCCTTTTAAACATCAATGGCTGAAAGCTGGGCTTATAGATGACACTAGACGTATACATGCCTTTTTTCTTTACTGGCTGCCTCTGCTGGGGGAGCTCATTCTTTACCAAATGACTGCCAACCTCCGAGGGGCAGGCAGAAGAGACCACCTTGGATGCTTCCAAAGAGTGGTGTGCAAAAAAAAGTCAGGACCAGCAACTTTTGCTGCTGCTGACCTGGGTATCTTGATTTTTGGAAGCTCAGCCTTCTAAACATCAATGGCTGCTAGATGAGCTGGAAGCAGGCAGTAGTCATACTCTTGCCTCCATTTTTTGCCTTGTGGCTCTGCTGGGGAAGCTCAGTCTTTGCCCATCAACCACCAGTGTCTGAGGGACAGGTAGAAAAGGCAACTACCTTGGATGCTTCAGAAGGTCAGGACCTGCAACTTATGCTGCTGACCCTGACCTGTGTATATGGATTTATAGAAGCTTAGCCTTCTAAACACCAATGGCTGCTAGCTGGGCTGGAAGAAGACACTAAACATATTCTTGCCTCTTCTTTTGCCTGCTGCCCCTGCTGGGGATGGTGCAGTCTTTACCCATCAACTGCCAGCCTCTGAAGGGCATGCTTTAGAAGAAAGGTGTGCCAAAAGGTCAGGTCCTGCAACTTATGCTGTTGGCCCTGACCTGTCCCTCAAATGGTTATCTGGATTTTTGAAAGCTTAGCCTTGTAAAACTCGATGGCCACCAGCTGGGCCGTAAGATAACACCAGACGTATGGTTTCCTCCATTTGCTGCCTGCTGTCTCTGTTGGGGAAGCTCAGTGCCTGCCAATCAGACTCTGGCTTGGCCCCTGGTTCTACACACAGGAAATTACAAAATGTGGTGAATTTATGCATCTACATAAAGTCTATATAATAGGGGTGGCAGCAGAGAAACACCTATGTAGAGAAATATAAAAAAAATGTCTGTAGATAAGTTTTTAAAAAATGGTTGTGAGGAAGGGAACACTTTTTTTGCTGTGGATGACAACAGATTTTTTTTGGTACTGTCTCAATGGAACATCATCATATAAAGATTTCCACAGCATATTTTCAAAATACTGTGTTGTCTTTTTCAGGAAATCGTTCTCTTCTCCACCTGGTAGCCGAGTCAGTATCTTCAATTGGTGAGACCATTTTCCAATATAACTATCCCTTTCTCTTCCCTCTTCAATGGTCATGTTATAAACACAAGCTATTTCACCCCCTTCTCTTACCTGCCTGCCATATTTAACCTAGAATGAGAGTGTTGTCCTCAACTGTTAGCTAGCCCTGGGCACCAAAATACTCAAACTTAAATGTGCATTGGACAATGGACACGCTGGTGCACATTGCTTTTTCCATAGTGGTCACCCATGGTGGCCATGATCAGATACCAGCAGCAGGAGGACACCCAGAAGTTTAGGTTATGGATACGTTTTATTTTTTTATTTTTTTAAATGCTAGCAGGAAGTTATTTTAAACTTTGCATGTCTTTCCTGAGATGAAGAATCTTTTCCTGCCAGATAGCATTTTTTTTTCTAATTGTAGAGCAACATATGCGCAGCTCAGTGTACAACCTCAGCATGCTGCCAGTGTGGGGATAAAGTTATTCTTGTATGCCGGGATAAAGTTATTCCTGTACACATGTGTGTGAGGTACATCACTGGGAGGGTTAGCTCTGTAACCTGACGGTGGGGAGGATAGGGTACTTAATAAAGGGAAACTGTAATTTCACCCATTAAGGGCAAAGTGAGTGTCTGCTGACAGTGCTGACACTAAGCAAGTTATACCCACCCATTAACAATTCTTTGACCCCACATGTCAGAATCTTTGCTTTGTTGCTTTAGGTAGGGGTAAGCATGTAACCACCTCTATGTGACAGTGTTTATGCCTGAGCAGCCAAACAGCAGGCCTGAACGCTGTTCCATGCATAAGGGCCTTGACATAATCCACCAGAGTAAGCTCCAATGCCATACAACACTATAGCTTACCCAGGGTGGACTTCTGCAGTAAGGGAGCAATATACTTGGGGGGGGCTCTCAGCAGACACTGTCATTCAGTCCTGAATGGACAAGGTGACAGGGTCTCTTTAAAAAGTTTAGAGAGGGAGAGAGTTTAGTCTGGCATTTACCAGCTAGCTTATGCTCGCTAGTAGTCTGAATGGAAGACAAAACTGGGAAGGGGCACAAGGCCTGCTAAAATCCTGGCTCACAGAAAGCCTTGCATTTTTCTCTAGGAACGCAAGGCATTTTCTGATTGGACTAGGTGGAGATTGTGGCATCCCCGCCACGGCTCTCCACTTCATCCAGTTAGGGAAAGCCTTTCATTCAACCTTTCTTTATAAGCATGGTCCTTGGAGAATATTTCCAGGTCCTTCATGGTGGTCTTTGTGCAGATTATCGTTTAGGACTCTGTCTTTAAACTCGCTTCATCACAAAATTTCACATCAGGCTCTCCTCTACCCTATTTTGATTCAGACTCTGAGGACCGTACTGAAATCTCCTGGAAGACATCACTGCAGGAAGGGCGGTCACTGGAGGTCCAAGGCCGCAGTATAAGGATTAAGCATTCTGGGATATACTCCATATATAGCCAGGTGAAAGCCTCACCTGTCCTACACTAATTATCTCCATCTTGGGATACCTGAGCTCACTCCAAAATTTTCTCTTGCTTCCATCTCAGGTCTTCTACAGAGACGTAACGTTTACTATGGGTCACGTAGTGCTACGTAGGTCAGATGACGGTTCTGGAGAGGGTGAAATCCTTCTAAGTTGTGTTCAGAGTATGCCAAGCAATGATACGTTGGCTTATAACACTTGCTACACTTCTGGTAAGGCCCCCTCTTCTTTTATTTGTTGGCAATACCAAACATAAAGAGTCGGAAGCAGACACAGAGAGGTTCCTACTTCTTTATTTTCTGTATGCCCTGGAGGCCTCTGAGTACTTAAAGCTGAAGTCTAGGTATGGCAGTTTTTGCCTAGTTACATTGGTCCAGCTTGGGCCAATGTCAGTATCATAGCTCCCAACTGTCCCTGATTTGGAGGGACTGTCCCTGATTTGGCGCAATGTTCCGCTGTCCCTCTTTCCTCCTCATTTGTCCCTCATTTTGGTCTGATCTATATAATTATATATAAAATGCACTTTTTATCTTTCAAAAAGTGTTTCCCAGCGCTAAACCTTTCATCCAAATTCTAAATTGCTGCGTTTGTAAATTTTAAAAGCCAATATAAAGAAATCGTAGTGGTAAAAAAAGTCCTTGTGGATTTAATTAACCTTTATTTTTTGGTTAATTCTCCTTTAAGGGGGTGTGGCAGGGGGCGTGTCCTATACCTACATACATTTGTTAGTAGGTGTTCCTCATTCCCATCTCAAAATGTTGGGAGGTATGTCAGTATGTATGTGCCATGCCTGTGAGATCCCCATAGACATTGCAACTAAACTGATCCCCACTAGCTTCCAGGTCCTGTGCCAAGCAGCTGCTCTGCTGCATAGTCATCACAAGAGGGCCCTTGCTCAGCATGTGCACCATTCAAGGAACACTTTGAAAGGTCGGGTGGTGATGTCACAATCTACAAACATATAGCAGGGTGGACTGTTGGATAGCAGTAAGTTACACTAGAGAAGGCATCATCCATAAATAGAATACATCACCATATTTCAAAAAGCTCAGACTTGAATTATGCTTTTCAGTGACCTTTACAATAGCCACTAGATACTGTATAAAAAGTTTAATATTTTTATTACAACTTTGGTTAAAAACATCATACACAGTATATTTTAAAAATGTATAATTGTTGTACAATAAGTGTATATCTTGAGAACCGCTTCCTCAGGACTCTTCTGTTCTCATATGTACATCAGAAAGATTGTCAAAAGCAACATAACTTGCCACTTGTCCTCCAATCTGAGACACTATGCGGGGAAGCAAGTATGTCAGACCCGAGATATCAAAATCCCAACTCACGGGTATAAATAGGGTAATGAAGACTCCTACAGATCACAATAGACACCTGTTGGTCCATAAAAAGCTCAGCCCGGTCGTCTACATGCTCGTCCCAAATACTCTTCCACGGTATATTGGTTTGGGAAGAGCATGTAGGCAATCGGCTGAGCTTTTTATGGACCGGCAGGTGTCCATTGTGATCTGTAGGAGTCTCTATTTCCCTATTTATAACCGCAAGTTGGAATTTGAATATCTTTGGTCTGACATACTTACTTGCTGGGCCCACGTAGTGTCTCAGAGGGCTCCCCTACAGGCCGGGTAGACTTATCTGATAGCCTGTCTAGTTTCTGCTGGTTGTTTCCTGTCTGGCATAGATACTGGAGGACAAGTGGCATTATCATATTGCTTTTAACAATATTTCTGATGTACATATGAAACTGGAAAAGTCCTGAGGAAGTGCAGTCTCCCGCGAAATGCGTAGATTGTGGTTCTCAAGATATATACCCGTATTTATCGGCGTATAGCATGCACTTTTTTCCCCTTAAAATCAGGGGGAAATTGTGGGTGTGTGTTATACGCTGATCCCCGCTGTCTCTGAGAGGGAAGAGGAGCGGCGCCGACATAGACCGAGCCTAGCCGAGTGTACTGTGTACTCCGCTCCGCTCGTCTCGCAGTCATGCCCAGTTCCGCCTCCTAGCATTTACATCCCGCCATTGGACCGGTGGTGTGTGAATCATAGGTCCTGGGCCAAGGGGCGGGACTGGGCGGGACTGCAAGTTTAGCTGAGAGGAGCCGAGGATACAGAACATCCAGTTCTGTCTCGGCGGCACAATTTAAAAAACGATCATGCTGCAATTTTGTACAAGGCTGCAGATGGACACTATTGGGCATGGCTGCAGATGGACACTATTGGGCATGGCTGCAGATGGACACTGATAAGGCTGCAATGATGGGCATTTAAAATGTAAGTTTTTTTTCCTTAAACTTCCCTCCTAAAAGTTTTTTCCTTAAACTTCCCTCCTTACTTTGGGGTGCATGTTATATGCCGGCACGTGTTATACGCCAATAAATACGGTACTTATTGTACAACAATTATACTTTTATTAAAAATACTGTATGGGATATTTTAATCAAAGTTGTAATACAATTATTTGGTTGCTCCAGAGAAATGTTATGTATCTCTATGTTCATAACCCTTCTCTGTCATTGGCTGAGAGGTATTTTGTGCATTTTTCATTTCTGTTTCATGTGATATTGCTTTTGCTATGTTATTTCCTGAGCGGGGACCTTCTTTTTTGGTCCCTATTACCCCATCTGGTATTGCTATGCAGGGATAATCTGATATTTCTATTCTGTTTTGTATTGTTTTGAGCTACGTCTCGGTTTGTGCCTTGCTGGGCAAATTACCCTTTAAAAAAAAAAAAGTTGTAATAAAAATATTAAACTCTTTATATCTAGTAGTTATAGTAGAGTTCACTATTGATAGCATAATTAAAGTCCAAGCTTTTTGAAATATGGTGATCAGGGCTGTCTTTAATATTGATTGAACCCTAGGCAATTATTTTCTTGGGGCCCCCCCCCCCGAATCCACTTATCAACTATTTGTGGGCAGTGTGGGCTGAAGGGGCAGGAGCTTTGGGCCCCACAACAATGACTGGGCCCAGGGCAGCTCCCCCTTTTGCCCTGCGTTAAGGAAAGCCCTGATGACTTTGTCACCCATCATCATTTGCATTCATTGAGAAAATGCAAAGGGTTCTTTGAATGGTACCTACACCAAGCAACCTCTTGTGATTACTAAGCAGCAAGGCAGCTACTCCAGACCCGGAACCTAGCAGCAATCATTATAGTAGCGGTGCCTACCAAAGCGATTTCCAATTTCCATAGGGAGCCCACAGGTCTGGCACGAACATACTTACATTGGTCCTAGCTGGAACCAAGTCCCCTAAACCTAACCCATAAATATAACCCTGCCTCTCATCTTAAAGCCTAACTTCCGGTTTAATTTTTCATTTGAAGGTGAAGAGGAGGGAAGATGACATCACAATCTCCCCCCTCAGCCAATCAGAGGAAACACAAAGATTCCAGTAAATGGCTGAGCAGTGCCCAGCCCGACTCACTTTTCTTTTGGGAGCGGGATGGGAATTTCCCATAAATCTACCTGAACACAACGGGCACATCTATTAGTAATGGAAATAGTTAATTTGGGCCAGCTTGGCCCAAACCAACTATTTAAAGAAAATTAAACCTGGATGTAGACTTTAATCCCTAGATACAACCCAAAGTCTAATACTAAACCTCAGCTTCAACATAGCCAATAATAATGTTCATATCTGCCTTGAAAGTCTAAATCCTAAGATACCAGTGGAGAGACACAGTAGGAAGTTGTGTAAGTAATTAGTATGCCAGGCCATGTACATGTGAGGAGCTAGGAGAAATCTGGCTGCAGTGAATCAGATTAAAGCCACTTTTGTATTATTTATTACTTTTGCTCTTTAACATCTAATTTTTATTTTATTTAGGAATCTTTCGACTACACAAGGGAAACTCCATCACCCTTCAAATACCACGTAGAAATGCCGCTCTTGATATTCACCGACAAGCCACTTTCCTTGGTTTCATCAAGTTATAACAACCACCACAATGAAACATTTTCCATGTCACTGCCAACTGAATGAAAGTAATAGAGGGAAGAAAATTAAACTAGAAATGAGTCATTATTTTGACCTCAAAATGGCAAAAAAATTAAAGACTTTATGAGTCTGTCCTCCTCCTTCTACAGGGCACTGTTCCTTTGTCCACCCTAGAGGACATTGGTGAGAAGATCAGCCATAAACTGCATAAGAATGTGTCCAAAAAACGACATACGTTTACAAATAGTCGTATCCGCCATATTGTCATTGCTCTATCTGTTGGGCCTTACGCTAATCAACGACATGATGTAAAAAACTCTTTTTATCATGGTATTGGATACTAAGAATCATCTCTGTTTGCTACAACCAGCTCTATTTTCCCAGTGCCAAAATTTCTGTTACATAAACCAAAACTATGTTCAATAATAAGCCATCTGTGGTTTTAAAATTAACAACTAGCCGTTTATTGCAAACAAAAGAGTTGGTCCTAAAATGAAGGTCCTGAGCACATGGGATGGGCTCCTGTGTTAAGTCTGTTTGGGCCCGCCACTTGGTAAAGTTGGACCAGCTTTAATGCGGTGTGAAACATCACATACACTATATTACCAAAAGTATTTGGACGCCTGCCTTTACACGCACATGAACTTTAATGACATCCCAGTCTTAGTCCATAGGGTTCAATATTGAGTTGGCCCACCTTTTGCAGGTATAACAGCTTCAACTCTTCTTCGAAGGCTGTCCACAAGGTTTAGGAGTGTGTCTATGGGAATGTTTGACCATTCTTCCAGAAGAGCATTTGTGAGGTCAGGTACTGATGTGCACGAGAAGGCCTGGCTTGCAGTTTCCGGTCTAATTCATCCCAAAGGTGTTCTATCGGGTTGAGATCAGGACTCTGTATTGGCCAGTCAAGTTCCCCCACCCCAAACTCAAGCATTGATTGTAGATTGTTTGCCAAAAACTTCTGAGAAGCTGCCCTTCCCAACTATGGTAAATGCGCATACCACAATCATGTAAATAGCCTAAATTTAGGTTTTATGCAATTATATTTTCTGTTTTTAAATAAATATGACTAATGTGAGAAATAAAAATGGATGTACTTTTGTATTCCTTTCCTCATCTTTGTTATCTAATAAATAATCTGGTCCATTGATATTTCTCTTACACATGGACTCTGGTGGCCTCCCTGACATACCCTGGATATGCCAATGTGAATGGTACCCATTTATCAGAAATGCATCACAGTGCTGGTCCAGTCCACCATTTATTGATGCCTGATCTACCCCTTCATTCCCCCGCCTAACTGTATCTGACTTGCCCACTTCATTCATTGGATTTCAGTTCTTTCAATCACAGAGCCTCAGCATCACATGTGGGCATTACCGAGGGCGGTCACAGCACCAGCATAAGGCGGCTTAGGCAGATGCCTTAGGGCGCCAGGATGGGGGGGGGGGGGGTAAAATCCAAATCCCCCAGCACTTGCTGGGGATTGAGATTTTTTTTTGTCAGCTGTAGTCCCCTATATGCGAGAGGGGGCAGAGATATGCAAGTGGGTAAAAGGGGTGTTAGGGGTTTTTAAGGGTTGTAGAGATGTGTAGTGGAGTACATAGCTGTTCTGGGGGGGGGGGGGTGCAGAGGCTTGCTGGGGTGTACAGAGGTGTACTGGGGAATATAGAGGTTGCTGGGCGATGCAGAGGTGTGTGGGGGGGATGTGAAGGTGTGCTGGGGGTTCAGAGGTGGGTGGAAGGGGCATGAGAGGGATTTGCAAGTGGGTACGGAGGTGTGTTAGGGGTGGGGGGGGTGCAGAGATGTGCAGTGGAGTACATGTGCTGGGGGGGTGCAGAGGGGTGCTTATGGGTATGGAGGCATACTGAAGTATACAAAAGATTGTGGGGGTACATGTGCTGGGAGGTGCAGAGGTGTACAAGGGGGTACAGAAGTGTGCTAGGGTTGCAGAAGTATGCTGGGGGGTGCAGAGCTATATAGCTATGTGGGAGGGTGCAGAGGTTTGCAGGGGGTACGGAGGTGTACTTTGGGATATAAAAGATTCTGAGGATTGCAGATGTGTGTGTGTGTGTGTGGGGGGGGGGGGGGGGGGGTATAGAAGTGTGCCGGAGCTGTGAGGTTGTGCAAGAGGGTGCAGAGATGTGTTGAGGGTACGAAGGTGTGCTGGGGGGTACAAGGATGTTTTGGGGAATACAGAGATGCACTGGGGGCATAAAGGCACACTAAGGGGTTTGGAGGCATTCTGGGGGAGTGCAGATGATGTGGTAAGAGATACAGAAACATGCTGGGGGTACAGAGATGTGCTGGAGGTACAGAGAAGTGCTTGGGGGGGGCACAAGTATTTTTTGGGGGTACCGAGATGTTCTGGGGGCACCAAGGCATGCTAAGGCGTTTGGAAGCATTCAGGGGGAGTGCAGAGATGTGTTAGGGGATACAGAAACATGCTGAGGGTACAGAGATGTGCTGGGGGAGTACAAGGATTTTTTGGGGGTACGGAGATGTTCTGGGGGGGTACAAGGATTTTTTGGGGGGTACAGAGATGTGCTGGGGCACGAAGGCATGCTAAGGGGTTTGGAGGCATTCTGGGGGAGTGCAGAGATGAGTTAAGGGATACAGAAACACGCTGAGGGTACAGAGATATGCTGGGGGGGTACAAGGATTTTTTTGGGGTACGGAGATGTGCTGGGGCACGGAGGCATGCTAAGGGGTTTGGAGGCATTCTGGGGGAGTGCAGAGATGAGTTAAGGGATACAAAAACATGCTGGGGGTACAGAGATGTGCTGGAGGTACAAAGATGTGCTGGGGGGGTACAAGTATTTTTTGGGGGTACGGAGATGTTCTGGGGACACCAAGGCATACTAAGGCTTTTTGAGGCATTCTGTGGGAGTGCAGAGATGTGTTAAGGGATAGAGAAACATGCTGAGGGTACAGAGATGTGCTGGGGGGGGGGGGGTACAAGGATTTTTTGGGGGTATGAAAATGTGCTGGGGCACGGAGGCATGCTTCAGAAGCATTCAAGGGAAGTGCAGGGATAGGGGGTACAGAGATGTGCCGGGGGTACAGAGGTGTGCTGGGGGGGTACAAGGATTTTTTGGGGGTATGAAGATGTGCTGGGGCACGGAGGCATGCTTCAGAAGCATTCAAGGGAAGTGCAGGGATAGGGGGTACAGAGATGTGCTGGGGGTTCAGAGGTGTGCTGGGGGGGGTCCAAGGATTTTCTGGGGGTACAAAGATCTGCTGAGGGCACAAAGGCATACTAAGGGGTTTGGAGGCAATCTCGGGTAGTGCAGAGATGTGTTATGGGATACAGAAACATGCTGGGGGTATAAAGATGTGCTGGGGGTACAGAGGTGTGCTGGGGACTCAGAGTATGGGGTGTTTGCCTGTGTAGACAAAATCCTTGCACCAGCACTCTCTGTATGAAAATACATCCTGCTTAGGAACGCCCACTCCTCCAGGCCGATGCCCACCCATCAAGGCATTTCAATATTTGCATAACTCCTCCCAAAAGGCAGCCCGTTGGTTGCATCCGTGCAACAGGGCTCTTGAGAGGCGTACTGAGGCAGGGGGCTGTGATGTTTTCAGGAAGCTATGTACAGCACCCTGCCAGCCCCTCCCACCCTGCTGACCCCTCCCACCAGCCATGATCTGCCTGCATTGCCTAGAGAAGCACAGAGACCCAATAGTGACATAGCTGGTTATAAAATAAGGTATGCCATAAAAACAGAAAGGTTTTATTTAAAAATTGCATAATAATGAAAGTGAGGAACCAGGATAGGCAAAATATAAGCAGATCAAACTTCAGCTTTTTTTTAATTAAGACATTCTGGTATTTCATTAATTGATTAACTGAGCCGTAGATATTTAATTAGTTTGGACTTTGTAGCATGTCATTTAGTAATCAGCAGTATCGGGACAAGTAATGGATTTCGTACAAGCGTTTGATCTTTCATAACTTATCAGGACGCTTGTTATTGAACACAGTCATGGTATCGTTTCATCCATTAATCAGGATATCAAGGCGTTTTCTGATCGCCTGCACCCTGCAGAGTGTTATTACCGGGCAATGAGGCAATAAAATGACTCTAACCGCGCTGCCCTGAACATCATCCATAGACACATCCATGTCTTCTCAAGATAAATTAGGGTGCAGATCGGATTCAGAAGGGAGGCCATGACAGTCACACGTCTGGAAGAACCCTAATGCCGCGTACACACGACCGGACTTTATGGCATACGTGGTCCGGCGAACCGGAGTCCGTCGGACAGTTCGTGTGTGGGCTCCAGCGGACTTTGTTTTCTCAAAAGTTTGACGGACCGTTTCAAATCTGTCCGACGGACTCGAGTCCGGTCGAAAAGTCCGCTCGTCTGTATGCTAGTCCGACGGACAAAAACCAACGCTAGGGCAGCTATTGGCTACTGGCTATGAACTTCCTTGTTTTAGTCCGGTCGTACGTCATCACATAAGAATCCGTCGGACTTTGGTTGATTGTGTGTATGCAAGTCCGTTCATTCGGAAAGTCCGTCGTAAAGTACGTCGAAAAGTCCGCCGGGCAAAGTCTGCCGCAAAGTCCGCTCGTGTGTACACGGCATTAGAGGAGAGAAATCACCTGATTGAGTGTATTTTTCCTATTAAGCCCATGCATGCCGAGTAATGTGTAACACTTGGTATTTATTACCTCTTACAGAGATCACTGTGCTCCCCCCTGACAATAGCTTCATCTGCTTTTCTGTCCAGAACGACAGAGCCATCTTTGTTCAGGCATCATCCGGGGTCAAAGTATAAACAAGTCAGTGCTACTACCCACACACCACATAGAGAGAAGAGCTCCCAGGTGCTCGATCCACAGTCGCTGGCTGAGTAGAGTAATGTAGAAAAAATGATGCGCACTCCGGTTGTTGCTCTTAAAATTTCTTCTTTTTATTGAATAGCCACAGTGAACAAACGCAGATTAACCACTTAAGGACCGAGCCTCTTTCTGAGATTTGTTGTTTACAAGTTAAAGTTACATTTTTTTTCTAACACCCTAGAGAATAAAATGGCGGTAGTTGCAATGCTTTCTGTCACACCGTATTTGCGCAGCGGTCTTACAAGCGCACTTTTTTTTGGACAAAAAATACACTTTTTGAATTAAAACTTAAGACAACAGTAAAGTTAGCCCATTTTTTTTATATTGTGAAAGATAATGTTACGCCGAGTACATTAATACCCAACATGTCACGCTTCAAAATTGCACCCGCTCGTGGAATGGCGACAAACTTTTACCCTTAAGAATCTCCATTCTACAGGTTGATGTTTTGAGTTACAGAGGAGGTCTAGTGCTAGAATTATTGCTCTCGCTCTACCAATCGCGGCGATACCTCACATGTGTGGTTTGAACACCGTTTTCATATGCGGGCACTACTCACGTATGCGTTTGCTTCTGCACACGAGCTCGGCGGGATGGGCTACCCCAAAGCATCCTCCCCATGTTGAGGGCATGTGGCCTGGTACGGTTCAGTAGGGGGGGGTACTCTCTTGTCCCCCCTCTTTTCCTGCGGCCTGCCAGGTTGCGTGCTCGGATAAGGGTCTGGTATGGATTTTTTGGGGGACCCCCACGCCATTTTTTTTTTAAATTTTGGTGCGGGGTTCCCCTAAAATCCATACCAGACCTGAAGGGTCTGGTATGGATTTTGAGGGGGACCCCTACGCCTTTTAAAAAAAAAAAAAATTGCACCCGCTCGTGGAATGGCGACAAACTTTTACCCTTTAGAATCTCCATTCTACAGGTTGATGTTTTGAGTTACAGCGGAAGTCTAGTGCTAGAATTATTGCTCTCGCTCTACCAATCGCGGCGATACCTCACATGTGTGGTTTGAACACCGTTTTCATATGTGGGCACTACTCATGTATGCGTTCGCTTCTGCACACGAGCTCGGCGGGATGGGCTACCCCAAAGCATCCTCCCCATGTTGAGGGCATTTGGCCTGGTACGGTTCAGGAGGGGGGGGTGCTCTCTTGTCCCCCCTTTTTTCCTGCGTCCTGCCAGGTTGCGTGCTCGGATAAGGGTCTGGTATGGATTTTTTGGGGGACCCCCACGCCATTTTTTTTTAAAATTTTGGTGCGGGGTTCCCCTAAAATCCATACCAGACCTGAAGTGTCTGGTATGGATTTTGAGGGGGACCAATACGCCTTTTAAAAAAAAAAAATTGGCGCAGGGTTCCCCTTAATATCCATACTAGACCTGAAAGGCCTAGTATGGAATTTGGGGGGACCCCCACGCATTTTTTTTTTTTAATTTTGGTTCGGGGTTCCCCTTAATATTCATACCAGACCCAAAGGGCCTGGTAATGGACTGGGGGATCCCATGCCGTTTTTTTTAATGACTTTTATCTGTATTGCTGAGACCCGACAATTCACTATAGCCGCTATTACTTTTAAATGACTTTTTTTCCTTTAGAAATGTCATTTTGCTCTCGGACTGTTCTAAACACAGGAAAAATGCGCCACTTTACAGGCATACTATAGACACCCCCCAGGTACGAAATTTAAAGGAATATTTCACTTTTATTGATTCACTTTAAGCATTATTAAAATCACTGCTCCCGAAAAAACGGCCATTAAAAAAAAAATATTTCACTGATACATGTCCCCTGGGGGAAGAACCCAGGTACCCAATCACTTTTTATGACAATAACTTGCATATTATCCCTTAAAATTAGCACTAAAATTAGCACACCCCTCGCTTCGCTCGCCACGCTTCGAGCACGGCCTCGCTTCGCTCAGCATAATTAGATTCTAACTCTATGTCCACTTGGATGGTGGGGCTTGAACCTGGAGTTAGGGGTGGAGTTTTGTCGTAAAGTGTTGGAACACATATGGCGGCTTGGCGCATGCGCACTCCAACGGGTAGCTGGATGGGTCGCCATATGTGACGCTAGGTGTCCCTCATTTACATCTCAGAAAGTTGGGAGGTATTAGAATATGTAAAGGAAGTGATGTCATCGCCGCCATCTTGCTACACCCCACTCTCCTTCATAGTAACGATACACTGAGAAGGGGGAAAGGGGACATCTTGTTACACCCACTGGAGTTTTGCATTATACATTCATTTTTTAACAGTAAAGTGTTTATATAGTGAAATACAGTACTTACAACTCCGTCTGACTGGTTAGATGTTGAATTTTAAAAGCAGCAAACTTCTGTCAGATTAGCAAACCTGTGACATACCTCCCAACATTTTGAGATGGGAATGAGGGACACCTACTAGCAAACATATGCAGGCATAGGACACACCCCCTGCTACACCCGCTTAAAGGTGAATTAACCAAAATAAAAAGGTTTAATATAGCTACAAGGACTTTTTTACCACTACTATTCTTTATATTGGCTTTTAAAATTTACAGATGCAGCAATTTAGAATTTGGATGAAAGGTTTAGCACGTGGAAACACTTTTTGAAAGGTAAAAAGTGCATTTTATATACAACTACATAGATCAGACCAAAATGAGGGACAAATGAGGAGGAATGAGGGACAGAGGGACATTGCTCCAAATCAGGGACAGTCCCTCGAAATCAGGGGGACAGTTGGGAGCTACGCTATGAGATCAGCAGGCTTGCGGCTGCTTTTAAAATTCAGCATCTAACCAGTCATACGGAATTCTAAGTACTGTATTTCACTATATAAACTCACTTTACTGTTAAAAAAAAAAATTAGTGTAAAATGCAAAACTCCGGTGGGTGTAACAAGATGTCCGCTTTCCCCCCCTTCTCAGTGTATCCTTACTATGGAGGAGTGGGGGGGGGGGGGGGTGTAGCAAGATGGCGGCGACGGAACGTTCCTTCCGTTACACATTCTGACGGGTCGCTGAATCTGACGAAACACCCTTTCTTCTGAGGCTGTAGTGTGGGCGGAAGTAGCTGCATCACTTCTGGAGGAAGTGATGCGGAATTGTGTGCGTCCCGGAGGGGGCGTGGTCGACTCTCTGTTTAAACTCTGTCTTCTCCTCTATGGTAAGGAGGCTGTCTGCATGTCCTCCAGCTTCCCTGTGTATGAGTGAGTGGTGTGTTATGTATGTCCTGTGCTGGGGCTGTCTCCTTCTTCCAGGAGACTCTTATTTATTATATTATAGTTATCTCTGTATATTAATGTATAATTATATAATATAATGTATATATTATAATAATGTATAATTATATAATATACTGTATATATAATAATATATATTTTTTTATCTATCTCTGGATTTAGTCTCCGGGGTGTAAAATCTAAGCCGGGTTTGGACGCCAGGGCGGCGGCGGTGGTGCATTTTTCAGGCACCTGGGGCAGCGCTCAGGTAAACAGCAATGGCCGATGCGTGTTTACACGCGTACGACATTTCTCTGCACACACACACGCCACTTTCTCATCCAGAGAGAAGCGTCGTACGTATGTTTAACAAGCACAGCCACGTTTAGTCCTTCACTTATATCAGCAGCTGGACCCGGCCGCACTTGCAGATCGCTTCCACGTGTTTAGCCGCACGTACCACGCTTCTCCCCAGGATGTCACCGGTTTGCATTTGGGAAGAAGCACTCCACGGCCTCATTCACATTGGCATACTACAGCGTACTCCTGTGTGATTGGCCGTGTTTGCCTGGGTGGGGATGTACAGGGACTCCGTGCATCCGCGTGCAGGCAGTCACCTCTATCAAGAAGCAGATGCCGCTCTCAGCGTTACAGCCACGTGCATGCATGGTCCCCCCAAACGCACGCTGCCTGAGGTTTAGAGACCCACGTGAATGTCAGATTGGGACCAGCAGCTGTGTCCGTGCAAACTAAAAAAAAAAAAAAAGTTTTTTTCTTTGTTTCTGTTATAAAATGTTGTTTTCTCCTTCACTGACGGGCACTGATAAGTGGGCACTGATGAGGCGGCACTGATATGTAGAATTGATGGGCACTGATGGGCACCGATGGGTGGCACTGATATCCAGCACTTATGGGTACTGACAGGTGGCATTGATGGACACTAATAGATGGCAATGATGGTGCAGCACTGATTGGGCAGGTACTGACAGGTGTTAATGCTGGGCACTGATTGGCAATGTGATGGACACTGACACTATGGTGGGCACTGATTTGCACTGGTGGGCACTTAACTGGCACTTTATTGAGCACTGGTAGGGGGTTATGATGGGGCACTGACTGGGCACCGATTGGCAGCTTATGGGTACATTTGATGGGGGCTGTGCTGATAATCAGTGTGCTGATTATCAGCACAGACCCCCCCCCCCTCCCTGACAGGGAGAGCTGTTGATCGGCTCTCCCTGACGGTGCGAACCGAGGAATGCCGTTTACCGATCACAGCTGATCATGTGGTAAAAAGCCTCTGTCAGAGGCTTCTTATGATCGGAGATGCAGCGTGTCAGAATGACACGCCGCACTTGCGAAAGCAAGTGTGATCGCCGCGTGCACCAGCGTGTTATCCTGCTGGATAGGGATGAGCTCCGGCGTGTTCGCATGGCGCACGTGCCGAGCCCGCCAGGAAGTCGGCACGGCGCAGCGCTAATCACAAGCAGTGAGACATTTCCCGATGTGCGGCTGCAGAGATCGGGAAATGTCTCCCTGCCTGTGATTAGCGCTGCGCCGTGCCGACTTCCTGGCGGGCTCGGCACGTGCGCCATGCGAACACGCCGGAGCTCATCCTTACTGCTGGACATCATATGACGCCTAGTCAGGCAAACAGAACCACTTCCCAGGTGTCCATCTGTTATATGCCGGGCGGGAAAGTGGTTAAAGTCCCGCCAGAGGGTTCCTGTTTCGCTGTTTCTGTGCTTTACTAGGGATGTGGGCGATTTCTCCAATTCCCCACTAGAATTGAGCCATTCCATATAATAGACACGAATGGGACTGCCGGTGTTTCCTCAGATTAGGCGACTTGTCAGAATTTGTGACGTTTCGTGACGCGCTCGTCCACAGTAAGGATACAGTGAGAATCCGGCACGTGGACATCTTGTTACACCCACTGAAGTCTTGCATGGCGCACTTATTTTTAACAGTAAAACTCAGCTTATATAGTGCAATTCGGTATTTTGAAATCCCTCAGACTGTTTTGATGTGGATTTTTCAAAGCAGATTAGCAAACCTATGAGATCAGCAGGCTTGCCGGTGCTTTTGAAATTCAACATCTAAACTATACATATAAGCTGAGTTTACTGTTAATAAGTGTGCCCTGCCGCCTTCTCACTGTATATCCTTACTGTGGATGAGTGCGGGGTGTAGCAAGATGGCGGCGGCGGAGTGTCACTTCCATTACAAATTCTGACGGGTCGCCTAATCTGACGAAACACCTGCTCTAGGGTGCATGGGACACCTGTGCATCCCCATGCAGGCGAACACAGCCCTCACATGGGTGTATGTTGTAGTACGCCCATATGAACGAGGTGTATGTAGAGTTGCCACCAATTCCCTTTAAAGCCGAACACATTTTAATTACACAGGTTGTGTGTCTGATTAAAGTGATAATTAAACTCACTTTGTGCCTTATCTGCACTTAATTAGCCTCAAAACCTGTGCAATTCAGTTGTATTTGGGTTTAAAGGGATGAGGTGGCAACTCTAGGTGTATGTGTGGGTATCCACTAATGCAGAAGCCATGAGCTTTTAACTGGGCACTACCAACTACAGCTGCCAATACAAGTGAATGACTAACTGTACATGGCTTTGCTCAGGTAAACGCTGATGCCTTCTATGCACATGCATGGGTAACCACGGATGGAGGAGCCACCGTCGTTTTACCTGTGCATGGCCATGTACAGTCATTCACTTGTATTGGTGGCTGTACACAGTCGTGCCCAGTTAAATGCTGATGTCTTCTGCATCAGTGGTTACCCATGCATGTGCATAGAAGGCATCAGCGTTTACCTGAGCATGGCCATCTACAGTCAGTCATTCACTTGTATAGGCAGCTGTATGTTTTACCCGCGAGGATGATGCTTCTCCCCAGATGTGCCACTTTTTCATTTGGGGGGGAAAAGCCCTGTATACGTGTGCATAGGGAACCTCTGATGTAGAAGCCATCAGTGTTTATCCCAGTGTGGTCACCAGCAGTTATTTGCTTGTGTTTGTAGCTTTTCACAGCTTCTCCCCAAAAAGCAAAAGTGGCACATCTGGGGAGAAGCTTCATCCACGCAGGTAAACATGCAAAAGCCATCAGCGTTTAACTGGGCACGACCGTGTACAGCCGCCAATACAAGTGAATGACAAGTTCCCTCCTGTCCTTTCTGTATTGAACTGTATTGTAATTATAATATCCCCCCCTCTACACTGTAAAGTGCTGCCGCTGTATAAATCCTGTATACGAAAAATAATAATGACTGTACATGACCATGCTCATGTAAACGCTGATGGCTTCT
The DNA here is from genome assembly GCF_042186555.1 of Aquarana catesbeiana. NCBI lineage: Eukaryota > Metazoa > Chordata > Amphibia > Anura > Ranidae > Aquarana > Aquarana catesbeiana. The sequence continues at coordinate 683,028,348 of NC_133326.1, forward strand.
GCATTAGTGGTCACCCATGCATGTGCATTAAAGGCATCGGCATTTACCTGAGTGTGGCCACATACTGCTGGATCCTGCATGTGTACCCACGTGTGGTGCTTCCGCTCGGACCCACCACTTTGGCATTTGGGGAGCAGTGCCGTACTCACAGTCAGTCTTTTACTTGTATTTGTTGCTGTATGTGACCACGCTCAGGTGGACGCCGATGGCTTCTACATGTTTATCTTTTACTTTTGGGGAGAAGCATTGCATGTGCTGGTAACCACTGATGCTGATGCCCTTGTGTTTACCCAAACACGGCCAGGTACAGTCATTTACTTGCTGTACATGGACATGCTCAGGTAGACACCGACGGCTTCCACATATTTACCTGCACATAGAAAGCTTATCCTCAAAAGTGTCACTTTTGCATTTGGGGAGGAACGCCCTGTGCACATGTGCGGGTAACCACCAATGCCGAAGCCATCAGTGTTTACCCAAGCACGGCCATGTACAGTCGTTCACTTGTATTGGAGGTTGTACACGGTCGTGCCCAGTTAAACGATTCATGGCTTCCGCATGTTTACCTGCGTGGATGATGCTGTCTACATGGCCATGCTCAGGTAGATACCGATGGCTTCAGGATATTTACCTGCACATAGAAAGCTTCTACTCAGAAGTGCTACTTTTGCGGTTTGGGGAGAAGCCCCGCACACATATGCCTAACTAATCGTCATCATAGAAGCCATCGGTGTGTGTATCCAAGCGACGTGGTCACCAGCAGTTATTCGCTTGTATTGGTTACTTTACACAGCCGCCCCGGGGAAACTGCTGTTGGCTGCCGCGTGCCTACCTGTGTGCGCATGTACGGCGCTTCCTCCTGGACGCACCACTTTTGCATTTGGGGAGAAGTGCCGTACACACGGTCACATAAAGTCTTTTACTTGTATTTGGGGCTGTATGTGACCACGCTCAGATGGCTTCTGCATGTTTACCTTCTACTTTTGGGGAGAAGCACTACGTATGCTGGTAACCACTGATGCCATCGCATTTACCCGAACATGGCCACGTACAGTCATTTACTTGTATTGACAGCTGTACATGGCCAGTGCACAGGTAGACACCGATGGCTTCTGCATATTTACCTGCACATAGAAAGCTTCTCCCCAGAAGTGCCACTTTTGCATTGGGGAGAAGGGCTCTATTAGACATGTGCGATTCGGTTCGTAACGAATGGATTTTCATAGGAATTTGTTAGTATTTGTATATTCAGATCAATTCGAACATCCGAATAGCTGAAAGAACCAAAATATGAAAATTACGAATAATCAAAATAACAAACACTTGAAAATACGAACTTACGAATGGACAAACTTACGAAAATACGAAACTCAGAAACAGTAAAAGAAAGAAAGAAAATGACATCTATAATGATTTCCATTTCATATTTTTAATCCTTTGTCTGTTCTTAAGTTCTTATGTTCGTATTTTCATTCGTGTGTTCGTAATTTCCTTTCTTCGTTTGTTCATGTTCTCGAATCGTTCTTTTGAATGGACAGTGTAAGTGTATCTTAATATGTATGTTCGCAATTTCGTGCTCTCGAATCGTTCTTTCGAATGGGCAGTGTATTAATGAGTGATGTATCTTAATATCTTTAGCCAATCAGCTTATCCCTTTTGTGTCTGAGTCACACGGCATTCCTGAATCTTTTTAGATTCAGTTGAGGAGGAGACGGAGTCAGGTCTCGTGACTGAGGGAATGGACTGGAGGAAGTATAGGACTTATTAGAAAAGCAAGCATAGGAATATTATTCTTTTATTTCCTACGAAAGTACGAATCAACGAAAAAGGCAATCTCACAAAAGTAACAATTACTAAATTACGAGTAGTGTAAACGAAAATTATTATCTAACAAAATTACAAATTAGGAATCAAAGACGGAATTGCGAATCATTTTGTATCAACGAAAATATAACTGTTGCGAAAATACGAACGAGTCTGAATATGAACACTCGCATCTTACCAAATTATGAATCAACGGAAACGTAACGTAACGAAAATAATTTTTTTGTTGTGCACATGTCTAGGCTCTATGTGCAAGTAACCACCACTGCAGAAGCTATCTTGGGAAGTTATCCAAGCACGGCCATGTACAGTCCTTTACCTGTACTGGCAGCTATGCACAGCCATGCCGATTGGCTTCTGCATATTTACCCGCACTTATGATGCTTTTCCCCTGCAGGGAGAAGCGCTGTACCCGCATGTGTCCACAGCAACTGATGCAGAAGCCTTTGGCGTTTACTCAAGCACAGCTATGTACAGTAATTTGTTTGTATTGGCAGCTGACACCTTCGCCAAGGTAATGGCTGTATGTGGCTGTGGTTTTTTGCATGTTTGCATGCTCCTACAGGGCTTCTCCCCAGAATACGCCGCATGTGCATTTCCACAGATGCAGAGGGCATTCACTTGTAGGCATCAGAAAGTGCCATCATTGTTATGCCTCAGCTCACAGGAACTGGTAAGAGTTGGTATGCATGAGGCCTCATCCATAGGAATACTGTTTTTGACCTAGGTGGGTTTGGGTTCCTCTATTTTAGGCTTGGCCTTTGTTTTTCTTGCCTTTTTGTTTTATTTTTCTATTTTTCTGTATTGCCCGATATTCATGGATCCTCCATCGCCACAGTGCCTCCTGCACTCTAGCCAGAGGACGAGGTGGGAGCTGGGTTTGTTTTTTTTTTTTGTTTTTTTTTTTTTTTTTTTTTTTTTTAGTTATTTTTTTCATCTTTTCTAGAAGATTGTGACAAGAGTTAGCAAGTTAGCAATGACCTGCTCTGTTTTATTTTAGGGCCCGGTTGATGCATTTTCCCGGTGCGTTTTTGTGTTTTTTCACACCATGTTTTTTGATGCATTTTTAATGTGCTTTGGAAAGGTGTCTATTGTCTTGCAGAAGCGCTTTTAAAACGCAAGCACTGCATTTTTTTATGCTTTTCTGCTGCATTTCCATTGTAGTCCCTGGAACCAAAAAAATGCAATCTGCTGCCCGGAAAAAAAAAGTTCAAAACCCCTTTTCCAAAAAATGCAGTGGTGGAAAAAACACAGACGTGAACGTGACCCATGGCTATAAATGGTAAATGGACTGTAGTGCGTTTCTGTAAAACTGAGAACGCACTGAAAAATGCATAGGTGTGCTGCCAGGCGGAAGTGCTAACCACTGTCTGTACAACACACCACAATACACAGCCCTTTAAGGATGTAGACACCTGTTTTACATTGCCCTCTCCAACCACAAGTGTAAATGAGCCCTAGGCAATTGAGGGAGAAAGATTGGCGAAAGGATTCTGGGTAAAAACATAGAAAAAGTGAAAAAATACATTCCGGGGGGGGGGGGGGGGGGGGTTGGGTCTAGTGTTGAGCTGTAACACGATTAAGCAACCTCTGAGCTCCAGCTGTGTTCAAACTACAAATGCCATGAAACATTGCCAGGCTCTGACAGACGCAGGCATGATCCTAGAGGCAGAGGCATGATAGAATTTTTAGTTTTAGTTTCTTTTTTTTTTAATCCTATTCTTCTCTTTTTTGACAGGCATTAACGCCATCTGGATGGAAAACTTAAAAGCAATTCTGTGATTTCAATAAATTCCTTAGAGGTACTCAAGATGGAGGTTCCTGAGGGAATTCCTTTACCCGGAGACACTATGGCTGAAGAGGGCCTGGTGTCGGATCACAGTTTTACTCGCGCACCAGAAGAGATTTTGGAGCAAGACGTTGGCTCGTTGAAACCAAACGCTGTTGATATTTTTGAGAAGTCGTCGGAGTTAAGATTGGAGTCAGAGAAAATTCCCACTCACAACCCAGATGAGACAACAGAGAGAGACAATGGCTCGTTGGATGAAAGCAGTGTTGATCTGTTTGAGAAATCCTCTGAGTTAAGACCGGAGTCAGATGAAAGTGTTGCCCACAACCAGGACAAGACATCAGAGCGAGACAATGGCTCATCGGTTGATGTTTGTGGGAAGCCACCTGAGATACTGGTTGAGGAAAGCCTTTGGTCCTCAGAATGTCGTACTGTTGTTGCAGAATCTTGCACTGGTGGCTTAGTTGAAGAGACCGATCCCTTAATGTTTCAAGAAGATCATAAGACGAAGGAAGAAGGAAATATTGATTCTGAAAGCGGCGAAGGTGCTGGGATCCTAAGTGGAGACAAAGTCATAGAGGCACAAGGTTCACTGGTTTCAGAAGATCAGGATTTTGGGGAGCCACCAAGCAAGAAGTCTTGTATTGATCACCCGGAGCCGGTCTGTGACGTTTGCTCCCATGAGGTGGAAGAAGACGTCCAGGAAGTAGGAGCGGAATTGGCGAATCCAGAGGACTTGACCGCGACTACAGAGGAGGAGACCTATTTGTAAGTGAGCAGTAAGGATTTTCTATTATGTGGTACCACTGTAGGAGAGGTGCCTGCTGGTCCGCAGGTTAATATAAGAACCACATTCACCAATCTTCCTTGTGCACCAATCTCACCTCCTACAAGTGCTTACACATTGCGCTTCCTTTGCCTATTTGCATGCTGGCCTGTGTGTTCACATGTGACAAATGCAAGCCTCTAATGCTTTCGCCTGTTACATGTTTAGCTGTATATCTGCCTGCATTCCTTATGACTTGGGAGGGGGGACTAATTTGCGTATTTTTCTCAGGAGAAAAAAAATTTAAAAGCTGAACTTCCAAGCAGTTGTAAGAAACTAAAGTACAGCTAAAGCGCGTTTGGCTGTACTTCTGTGGATCACATTCGTTCTGCACTCCTGTGACCCGTATTCAGCAGATAGTGGGCGGTCGGCTGAAGTCACAGAGCGTCTCCAGGCTTGGGCAATATTGCAACCATATGGTTGGGATCCACCCACAACCCTGGACCAGCAGCTGGCTCAGCCTCTCAGTGAGCCGCTGAGAGCCTGAGCCGGCCACTCCCACCCCTCCACAGCCCAGGGCTCCAATGAGCGTGGAGGGGGAGAGCAGAGTGCCGATGACTGACAGTTACCAGCTCTCTCCTCACGGAGCTCTGAGAACTGAGTGATCGGTGGTATTTGATCACTCGGTTCTCAGTGTTAGAGCCCTTGTAGGGGTCAGATGCAGCATCAGTATGATTCTTGGAAGAAAAAAATGCTGAACTTCTCTTTTAGTGCAGCTTTGCATTCATTAAAGTGGAAGATGAGGGTAATACTAACTGTTCCTAAAAACACTCCCTCCCCTTCCTACCTATCTAGCAAACCCTGTATTAAACCCCACCCCCAAAAAAAACAAAACTGTGTACTTGCCTATTTTTAGTCAAGTCACGCGATCCTGCAGCTCCAGCTCTCTTGTGTAAGTGAGCGGCTGAGGAAGGAGAACTGGCAATGGCTGGGCTATGGGTGAATTCACAGCCATTGTCAAGAGCTCCCTTACACAGGGTTGTGGGAGCCACTGAATCGCTGGACTGGGATAAAAACAAAAAGTAAATGCACAGAATATATATGAATATATATTCGCTATATTCGCTTCCTTCTCTTTTTCTCTTTCCTCTTCGCTTCTTTTCGCTCTCCTCTTTTCTTTTTTCGCTTTCCTCTTTTCTTTTTTCGCTTTCCTCTTTTCTTTTTTCGCTTTCCTCTTTTCTTTTTTCGCTTTCCTCTTTTTTTTTTTTTTCTTTTTTCGCTTTCCTCTTTTCTTTTTCTCTTTCCTCCTTTTTCTCTTTCCTCTTTTTTTTTTTTCCCTTTCCTCTTTTTTTCCCTTTCCTCTTTTTTTTTTTTTCCCTTTCCTCTTTTTTTCCCTTTCCTCTTTTTCCCTTTCCTCTTTTTCCCTTTCCTCTTTTTCCCTTTCCTCTTTTTCCCTTTCCTCTTTTTCCCTTTCCTCTTTTTTTCCCTTTCCTCTTTTTCCCTTTCCTCTTTTTTTCTTTTTTTGCTTTCTTCTTTTTCTTTTTCGCGTTCCTCTTTTTCGCTTTCATCTTTTTCGCTTTTTCTCTTTCTTTCTTTCTTTCTTTCTTTCTTTCTTTCTTTCTTTCTTTCTTTCTTTCTTTCTTTCTTTCTTTCTTTCTTTCTTTCTTTCTTTCTTTCTTTCTTTCTTTCCTTCTTTCTTTCTTTCTTTCTTTCCTTCTTCTCCCTTGCCTCTTCTTCTCCCTTGCCTCTTCTTCTCCCTTGCCTCTTCTTCTCCCTTGCCTCTTCTTCTCCCTTGCCTCTTCTTCTCCCTTGCCTCTTCTTCTTTTTGCTTTCCTCTTTGCTTCCCTATTTGTGAAATATACCAAGTGCTCGTAAACTCAAAAGTCCAGTGTTTGTAAAGATCCACTATACAGTATATCACAATCCAAGCAGTTCTTTCACATATACTGTTCAGATCTTCTCTATAATGGCGCCCCAGCGTGTTATTAAATTTTTATGTAATTTTTGTGCTCGTACATCCTGCAGTCCCATCGCCATCACACCGGCGGCAGGTATTCCCTTCACCACTTCCAGGAATTCAATCCACCTCTCATCATTGGCCATCCATGGGAATAATGTCCCCTCCAGGAGGAAGCAATGGTGTTCAGCTCACTTACAGTTGCGCCGTGACATCATCGGCTCCTCCCCAATGGGGACAGTATTCCCCTGGATGGCTGCGGCACAAGGAATCAGTCAGTGCAAGAGGCATTCTGATAGGAGGAGATAGCCGAGTGACATATGAGCTCATCACTGTGCTGATTTATTTACAGTCTGGGAGCGGGTCCAGGATGACCCAGGCTCAGAGGAAGTGGGTGGAATGATGTTGCCCATCAGACTGGGGACATCTAGTGGTTAAAGTATGGTTTGGGGGTGGAGCTCTGGATGGATTGCAGAAAAGTTACTTTTCTGCTTTTATTTATTTATGTATTTATTTTTAATAGGCCTAATTTTGTTAGTTTTGACTTGAGTTCTGCTTTTTAAGAAAAGGTCAATTTTTGTCTGATGTTGTTTTTCAGCCTTCAGTATTTCACCTGTTTTCCCTCTACATCCCCACAGCCCAGCATCGTACGACTTCTCTCAGCCTCCATGGACAGTCACCGGGGCATGGAACGAGTACACGAATGTTCCCGAAAACTTCCTGAAAGGCTGCAAGTGGTGAGTATCATGTGGAGGGCAGACCATAATATCTGCTGCAGATAGGGAAAAAAACCCTGCTATTGTCAGCTATGCATATTGTGTCTTTTCACGTATGATATTCTGTTATTTCTGCCCATGCCTTTCAACCTGTCATACTTCTTAAAGCGGTATTAAACCTAAAACTGTAATAAATTACAGTAAAACCTTGGATTGGGAGTAACACGGTTTACCAGTGTTTCGCAATAATAGCTGCTTTTTATTTTATTTTTTTAATTCTGACTCGATTTGCGAGTGTTGTCTTGCAAGACGAGCAGGATTCAAGCCTCTGGGGTGTGCAGTACCGCATGTGGCCAAAAGTGTGGGGGGCGCCGGTGACACTCGGAAACACTCGTCTCTGAGTGTTTCCAGCGCCCCCCACCTCTGGCCACATGCGGTACCGCATACACTAGCAGTGACACTTGAACGAATTATCTGAGTTTCCATTATTTCATATGGGGGGAAACTCGCTTTAATATACATGTACTTTGGATTACAAGCATTCTTCTGGAGCGGATGATGCTCATAATCCAAGGTATTACTGTATTGGATATGGCTGCTGCATATGCTTTTTTATTTTTAGGCTTTTTCCATCTGTTTTGACCTGGTGATCTGAACAGTAACGCACCTCCTGTATTAGAGTCCCCCCCAACTCTGGATGAAGGCGCACAGGAGGCACAGCAGCATTGTCAGTCTGTGCAGAGAGGAGTGTTAGATATACTAGCAGATTTTGATACACCAACAAATTGAAGCCAAACTCCAGATTGCACTTTATATCAGTTACAGCAAACTTTTCTCTCCCAAACATCCATGACCGCCGAGTCCGGAAGATCCAGCGCATCACGGATTGCGGTAAATGGCCGCTTGTAGTGGTCATTTACAGCGTGATCGCTCCGTCAAATGATGGAGCGATCACTTGTAAACAAACCAGCGTCATGTCATGACGCCAGTTCCTATTGAATGAGTAATTGTCATTCAAAATGTAAGAGCACCGAAAGCTGAAAATTGGTCTGGTTAGGAAGGGGGTTTAAGTGCCCAGTTGTCAAGTGGTTAAAACCTATGTAATCCCCAACAATCATCTTCTCCTATTTGCTGCCTTTTCGGTCTGTTTTTAATATACAAATGTAGGAAAAACAGGAAATGGTGGCACACCACAGACGTAGTCAAAGTTCTTTTGAAGATATTTATTGGTCATCCAGCCAGACAAATGCACAAGATACGTTAACGCGTTTCACTCGAGTCACTCATGAGTAAGCTTGAGTGACTTGAGTGAAATGCGTCAACGTATCTTATTTAATGGTTAGCCAGACAAATACACAAGATACGTTGTTGCATTTCACTCGAGTCACTCAAGCTTACTCATGAGTGACTTGAGTGAAACGCGTCAACGTATCTTGTGTATTTGTCTGGCTGGATGACCACTAAATATCTTCAAAGAACTTTGACTATGTCTGTGGTGTGCCACTATTTCCTGTTTTTTCCTGTATTGCTTCCACGGTGGCAAGACGAGGTGAGCACCCACAGTTGTCAATTTTTTCTCTGATTTACCTGAGTGGTGTGTTACATGAGTTTGGACTAATATGCAAATGTTTTGTTTATATCTGTTCCATAAACGCACACAACAGAAAAAAACCTGTTTGGTCCTGGCAAAAATCTTGTAAGCTGAAAGCTTCCTCTGAACACTCTGCAGTGCACTCACCCCCCCCACGCTTCTGTCCAAAGGTGCCCCCCCCCCCCCCCCCCCCATGCTCCTTCATCCAAAGTGTAGACACTCTTAATACAGGTGATGTGTTACTGGCCAGATCACAGGGTGAGAACAGAGGGAGGGAAAAAAAGCCTTACAGGAAGCTGCGTTAGGTGGAATTCACTGGCAGGATCAGCAGGTATTTGTGGGACTTTGCAGGGGGACTAGGAGCTAGTTCACACCACATGCGTTCCAGGGCTTTTTTCCCTTTACGTCATTCAGGACAGCCACTATTGAGAGATAGTCTCCTCCTCTTCCTGTAGGAAACACTGCGCCAGCCCATAAAACTCTCACTTCCCCTGCCATACCTCAGTTAATAGTGTTTCCTCCGGAGGGGAGACACTGTGCAGGGAACCAGGCTGATACAATCAGGGAGATTGTGGCCTCTTTCAGAACATCCCCAGGGGAGCAGGGGCTTCCAAGCAGTGGATAGGCGGTACATACCCGCAAAACAGCAGCCACCCCTTCCTTGTCAAGCGTGGCATCAGGCTGTGGGGGCCCCCTATCGCGTTCACAGGGCCGCAGCAAGGAGGACACTCCGCTCTCCCTGCACACTGTGCAGGCCGCATTTTTTGTTAATGGAACGAACGGGCCGGACGACGGGCGACGTCATTTCCGGCGGAGGGCGGATGTCTACCTTTAACCCGCGACTTCCGGTTCCGGGTCGCGGTGCTGATAGGGGGCCGGGCTCAGGCTGGAGGAGTCGGTTTACACGTGCAGACAGTGTGAGACTCTACACAGGCAACCACCTGCAGTCATGTCTGAGGCAGATGCTGCAGCTCATACGGACACTAGCTCCAGCCTTCCGAAGGTAAGAGTTCCCTGGGGAGGGGTCCTCTCTACCTAGGATTGTCCCCCCCCATGTACGGTTCCTTACTTAGGGGGGGACAGACCCCCTGGGTGGTCAGGGGGTGGGGGTGACTCGGATCCCTACAGGTGGGTTGGGTACACCCCCAGGGTTGTTTCTGTTAAAAAATTGCTGAATGTAATGTGCTTTCTGTATGTAATTTCAGAAATCCACTGAAAAGACAAAGTCCACTCATGTCTCTAAAAAGAAATGTGCCTCTTGTAGGGACAGTTTAGGGGAAGCTTGGACCAAGGTTCTGTGTAAGGAATGCATAGATTCCTTGGTCAAGGAAAGGGACTCTGAACAGCAGTCCGGCTTGGCAGCCTCTGTAAAGGAGCTGTCATCCACTTTTTCATCCTTTAAAACGCTTTTTGAGAAGTTTCAGCTTCCCCTTAATCCCATTCAGCAGGATTCAACCCCGCCTCATGCTCAGGGCTCGGCTCCTGCCAGATCCACTAGTATGGCTACGGCAGAGGAGGCTGCAGGCCCTTCCGGGGTGGAGCTTAGGCAACCAGACAGTGGCACTTCTGACTCCCATGAGGAATCAGAGGGAGAGGACCAGGACGGGGAGTCCAGGAAAATCTCCAGGTATAAGTTGTCCCTAGAGGAGGTGGAAGATCTCCTAGGGGCAATATATACAACCCTCGGTATACACGAGGATAAAAAACCCCTCTCACTCCATGACCTTATGTACAAGGGCTTAGGAGATCAAAAGAGAAAAGTTTTTCCAGTACACGAGGTTCTGGTGGAGACGATTAAAAAAGAGTGGCAGGATCCGGAAAGAAAGCCCTTCTTCTCGAGTTCCCTTAAGAGAAGATTTCCGTTTTCAGAGGATCCAGCGTCCATTTGGAATAAAAATCCCAAACTGGATGCAGCTTTCTCTCAGGTCTCTAGGCACACAGACCTGGCCTTTGAGGACATGGGGGCCTTATCAGACGTCATGGATAAGAGGATAGACTCATTACTGAATTTGCAGTATCCCCAGAGAAATTGCTCAGGGACCTCGACCTGACAAAAAGGGTACTGACAGGATTGGGATGGCTCCTGAACTTAGACAAGTCCAGTCTCATTCCTTCACAACGCATTATGTACCTAGGATACCTGCTAGACTCAACACTCTTGAAGGTTTTTCTTCCAAGAGAAAAAATTCTAAAACTGGACAGAGCAGTTTTATCTCTCCAATGCAACCATCGGGTGTCCAAAAGGTCCTTAATGTCAACTCTAGGTCTGCTGACCTCTACTCTCCCAGCAGTGCAGTGGGCAGGATTACACTTTCGTCCCCTACAGTCATACGTACTAAGGGTATGGGACCACAGTCAGAAGGATCTAGACACCTTAGTACAAATTCCCCATCGATTAAAGAGATCTCTTTGGTGGTGGAGGAAGGAAGCGAACTTGTCGCAGGGACGTCTGTGGCTTATTCCAGTTTCACGGATAGTAACCACGGACGCAAGCGGCAAGGGCTGGGGGGCGCATCTGGGATCCCTTCTAGCGCAGGGCGTATGGAGGGGAGACGAACTAAAAAGATCGTCCAATTGGAAGGAGCTGAGGGCGGTTGGCCTGGCCCTCAGGTTTTTCAAAAAAGAGCTTCAGGGCCACCATATACAGGTACGGTCAGACAATTCTTCTACCGTAGCCTATATAAACAAACAGGGTGGCACCAGAAGCGGAAGTCTCCTGGCCTTAGCAACAGACATCCTAAATTGGGCCGAGACCAACACTCTCTCACTCTCAGCGGTGTTTCTGAGAGGAGAAAGGAACGTTATAGCGGACTTTCTCAGCCGGAGGAGGCTGAGAGAGGGAGATTGGGCCCTCAACCAGGAGGTTTTCAATCTCATATCCGAGAAATGGGGACCCCCGGAAGTGGATCTTTTCGCTTCAAGAGACAATGCGAAAATCCCCTGTTTTTTCTCCCTAAACGCAGGAGAAGGAGCATTGGGGGTGGACGCATTGACTCAGAATTGGCATTTCAGGACATGCTATGCCTTCCCCCCTCCGGTGTTATTACCGGCGGTTCTGCGGAAGTTCCAACTAGAGAACACCTCCCTCATTCTAGTAGCTCCACATTGGCCGAAAAGGGCATGGTTTTCAATTCTCAGTCAGTTAGCGGTGGAACCGCCCCTATTCCTTCCACCTCAGGAGGATCTTCTCTCACAGGGTCCAATCCTCTGTCCACAGGTACACCAGTGGAAATTAGCGGCCTGGCTACTGAAGAGAGTATATTAAAATCTAAGGGATTTTCTCAGAAATTAATATCCACCCTTCTCAACAGTAGAAAAAAGGAGACGCGTCATATTTATAAAAAGGTCTGGCTCCTTTTCAACAAGTGGTGCACTGAAAACTCCTTCTCGGCGCAGAGCCCCATAGCTGTTTTGGAGTTCCTACAGTGTGGAGCAGACAAAGGGTTATCCGTAGGTACCCTTAAAAGCCAGGTGTCAGCACTTAGTGCTTATTTAGAGAAATCTTTGGCCACCAATCCATGGGTGGTCAGGTTCTTTAGGGCACTGTCTAGGCAGAGACCTGTCCGAGGTCCCCCCTTTCCCGGGTGGGATCTATCTTTAGTGTTGCAAAGCCTAACAGGAATTCCCTTTGAGCCCTTGGACAAATGTTTGTTAAAAGAGTTAACCTTAAAAACAGCATTTTTAGTGGCAGTGACAACTGCCAGGAGAGTCAGTGAAATTGAGGCGTTATCAATTAGACCTCCTTTTTGCGTTATTTTTCCAGATAGAATAGTCCTTAAGACTGATCCAGCATTTTTGCCTAAAGTGGCATCAGGCTTTCACAGAAGCCAGGAAATAGTCCTACCTTCATTTTGTCCCAATCCTGCTGGAGAAGGGGAACTGAAATTTCATTTCTTAGATGTAAGGAGGTGTATCCTACAATACTTAGAAATGACTAAAACAATAAGAAAGTCTGATTCTCTATTTATTTTATTTTCCGGGTCCAGAAAAGGATTCAGAGCGTCTCGACGCACGATTGCCAGATGGCTTAGGTTAGCTATTGGGCAAGCATATTCTCTAGCAGGGAAAGAGATTCCTATGGGCATAAAGGCACACTCTACCAGAGCCGTGGCAACTTCCCAGGCAGAGAAGGCTGGAGCAACGCCAGAGCAAATATGCAAGGCAGCGACATGGTCCAGCTACTCCACTTTCGTTAAACATTACAGAGTGGACCTGGTGGCGGCAGGTGAGCAGGCTTTTGGGCGAAAAGTTCTGCAAGCTGTAGTCCCACCCTAATTGGTAAGTGCTCGATTATCCTCTCAATAGTGGCTGTCCTGAATGACGTAAAGGGAAAATTAAAGTTACGTACCGGTAACGTCTTTTCCTGTAGTCTTTCAGGACAGCCCTAGTTACCCACCCTAAGCTTGGGGGGGTCTTATTTAAGACCAGAACGCAATATAATAATGATATTGAATGGTATGTTATTAATGTGTTCATGTGTCTCCCCAGCTGACCGGAGGTGATCTTGTAAAAACTGAGGTATGGCAGGGGAAGTGAGAGTTTTATGGGCTGGCGCAGTGTTTCCTACAGGAAGAGGAGGAGACTATCTCTCAATAGTGGCTGTCCTGAAAGACTACAGGAAAAGACGTTACCGGTACGTAACTTTAATTTTTTTTTTTTTTTTTGCATCCAAAACGCATAGAAAAGTAGGTTACATGGTTTTCTATGGCCTAGTTCACACCACTGTTTGCAGTTCCAGGGAGAAAAAAAAAAGTGGAACATGTTTCACCTTTCCTGCACACAACTGTACTGGAACGCGGTACAACGCATCAAACGCACATACATTTTATCAAAAAATGCACCGGACCCCAGTACAGTAAAAAAAAAAACTGCATCCGATAACGCACATATGGAACGAATCTGGAGGACGTTTTTGTGGCGTGAACCAGCCCTAAGACCCCCTTTCACACGGAGACGCTTTACGGGCGCTATAGTGATAAAAGTAGCGCCTCTCCTCTCACTCCAGTGTGTAAGCCTGAGTGCTTTCACACTGGAGCGGTGCGCTGGCAGGACATCAAAAAAAGTCCTGCAAGCAGCATCTTTAAGGCGCTTTAGGAGCGGAGTATACACCGCTCCTAAAGTGCCCCTGTCCATTAAAATCAGTGGGCAGCGCCGGCAAAGCGGCGATTTTAACCCTTTTTCGGTCGCTAGTGGGGGTTAAAAACGTCCCGCTATCAGCCAAAAAGCGCCGCTAAAATGACGGTAAGGCACCGGTAAAAATAGTGGCACTTTACCGCTAACTCCCCCAACACCCCAGTGTGAAAGTGCCCTAAGAGAGAACTGTTTTAAATTTGTTTATGAGGTTCTATGTTAACCAAATTCCCCGTTCCTTCTACCCCAGGGCTCCTGATGGGTCGTGTATTTTAACCAACAGTGATGACAACATCCTGAGGATATACAACCTTCCATCGCAGATCTATTCTGGAGAGTGGGATTTGTTGAAGGAAATGGTACGTTCCATGGCGGGGCTCCGCAGCATGCCCACCAGAGGACAAACCTGGCATTGCTGTTATATTGATGATCCTCCATGCTTTGTCTTTATCCTCATCAGACTTGCAATATAGGAAGAGATAAAATTGAATTATTGTGTGTGTTTTTTTTATTTTTTATTTTTTTTTCACAAATTTAAACTTGCATTAGATACATACAGAGCAGACAATGGATTATCACTTGTATGTTTTGTTGTCTTGCAGACCCCGGTTTTGCGCATGGCAGAGGGTGACACCATTTATGATTACTGCTGGTATCCGTCTATGAACTCTGCTGATCCCGACACTTGCTTGTAGGTCTTTCTGTTGATTTTTATAGATGTGTGATGATAGCCTATGTCCCAAATCTATATGAGATTCGTGACCACCTGACTCAGCCCATCCAATCACTGGAGGCCAGTGACATCACTAATGCTTCATATTCATGAGATTTGTAGTCTGCCACAGCAGAATTCTGCAATGTTTGTGATTCACTTCATATTTTCTTTTTTCTAGTATTGCCAGCAGCAGCCGGGATAACCCTATTCATGTGTGGGATGCCTTCACTGGAAAAATGAAAGCATCTTATAGACCTTACAATCATCTTGTAAGTAGAAATGTTATATGCAGACTCATAGCTCCCTTCTGTCTGTATCACCCTGCAGGAGGAGGACAGACTCATAGCCCCCTTCTGTCTGTATCACCCTGCAGGAGGAGGACAGACTCATAGCCCCCTTCTGTCTGTATCACCCTGCAGGAGGAGGACAGACTCATAGCTCCCTTCTGTCTGTATCACCCTGCAGGAGGAGGACAGACTCATAGCCCCCTTCTGTCTGTGTCACCCTGCAGGAGGAGGACAGACTCATAGCCCCCTTCTGTCTGTATCACCCTGCAGGAGGAGGACAGACTCATAGCTCCCTTCTGTCTGTATCACCCTGCAGGAGGAGAACAGACTCATAGCTCCCTTCTGTCTGTATCACCCTGCAGGAGGAGGACAGACTCATAGCCCCCTTCTGTCTGTATCACCCTGCAGGAGGAGGACAGACTCATAGCTCCCTTCTGTCTGTATCACCCTGCAGGAGGAGAACAGACTCATAGCCCCCTTCTGTCTGTATCACCCTGCAGGAGGAGGACAGACTCATCGCTCCCTTCTGTCTGTATCACCCTGCAGGAGGAGGACAGACTCATAGCTCCCTTCTGTCTGTATCACCCGGCATGAGGAGGACAGACTCATAGCTCCCTTCTGTCTGTATCACCCTGCAGGAGGAGGACAGACTCATAGCCCCCTTCTGTCTGTATTACCCTGCAGGAGGAGAACAGACTCATAGCTCCCTTCTGTCTGTATCACCCTGCAGGAGGAGAACAGACTCATAGCTCCCTTCTGTATCACCCTGCAGGAGGAGGACAGACTCATAGCTCCCTTCTGTCTGTATCGCCCTGCAGGAGGAGGACAGACTCATAGCTCCCTTCTGTCTGTATCACCCTGCAGGAGGAGAACAGACTCATAGCTCCCTTCTGTCTGTATCACCCTGCAGGAGGAGGACAGACTCATAGCTCCCTTCTGTCTGTATCACCCTGCAGGAGGAGAACAGACTCATAGCTCCCTTCTGTCTCTATCACCCTGACGGAGGAGAGATAGAAATAGATGTCTGATTTCTCCATAACACTATATTTCTTTTTTGGGTTTTAGGATGAACTGACGACCGCGCACTCCCTCAGTTTCTCTCCAGATGGGTCTTTGCTTTTTGCTGGCTTTGATAAAATGATCCGGGTGTTTAATACCTCTCGCCCAGGAAGAGACTTTGAATGCCGTCCTACTTTCCGTAAGTACTTGAGAGGAAATATGAATATAATCATTGGATAATTTCCAGGAACAGACAGTTCTCACAATCCTTAGGATTAATGATAAAGGGAAAGGGAAAACTCCTTCCAAACGAGTATGATTTTTATGGAGATATATGTCTGTCAGAGAGGTGAGCACCAGAGACAACAATATCTAAAAAGGTATACATTTTATTAAATATACTCAAAGATATTGGCAGTCACTCGGGCCTAAGTATTAATTGGTCCAAATCCCAGATCCTCCCGATTGACCATTTTCCCCCTTCACTCACATCCCCTCCTCTGATGCTTTCAAGGGTCTCTGTAATTAAGTACCTCGGAGTGCAAGTTACTAGATCACTTACAGACTACACACTCTTGAATATTGAACCCCTGTACACTCTGATTAAGACTAAGACACAAAATTGGGCTCGACTACCCCTGGGTGTCATGGGACGCATCAGTCTAGTCAAGATGATACTTCTCCCAAAAATACTTTATCTGGTGTGGCACGCTCCCCTATATATACCACAAAAATTTTTTAAAACAATTGAGTCTATTCTTAATTCGTTTATATGGGGACACAGCAGACACAAATTATCCTGGAGAATACTTAAGAACCCAGTGACATTGGGAGGAGCTGCCCTTCCAGATTTTCAGGACTATTATCTTGCCTCCCAATTGTCCCATTTCTATCATTTTGACAAGAGCGAGCTACCAAGATACCAACTACTGCTCTGTGAACATCCTGATAACCCAGCTCACACCCCACTTCAGTCAGTCCTCAGGGCCCCATCGACAGGGCACACCCCCCAACACAAAGCGGGCATATTGACACATCATCGGAGGGTGTGGCGGTTGGCACTTCAGAAACTTGGGACCCCACAGATTCACTCCCACACCCCCCTATGGTTCAACGCACACCTGCCTGAGCTGTTGTCTATCCCAGACCCTACGGTTTGGATATGCAACGGGATCCTGTACATACACCAGATCATGACCACCACGGGACTTAAAACATTCCAAATGTTAAAAGACGAATTCTCACTTCCCAATCACCTCCTTTTCAGGTACTTACAACTCCGCCATGCTATACAAACTCAGTTTGCTGGTTCTAACCCATCCCTTACAGTCCCCTCCATAGTTGACACGATCACAGGTACTGAACCTGCCAAACTAATCTCCACTCTTTACTCCGCTATCCGTCTTCCAGACTCCACAGCCTTGGCCTATGGTGCTAAGACTAAATGGGAGGCGGATGTCGGATCGATTGAGGACGAGGACTGGGATGAGATCTTGGAAGACGCGAAAAAAGTCTCCCCCAAATTGTCAGACCGCCTAACACAATTGTATATTATACATAGGACATATTTGACCCCTCAGAGGTTAGCGCGTTTCAAACCCATGTATAATCCAGGTTGCTGTTTATGTGACCACACCCCAGGCTCTTTCTACCACCTTATATGGTCCTGCCCAACTATCCAAGCATACTGGATGCAAGTGATTCGCTTCCTACACGACCAGATGGGCTCTCCGGCTACTCTAGACCCTAAGATGTGTCTACTCGGTTTGCTACCTGAATTAGACACTGACAAACCCCTCCGTACCTTTCTACATGAAACACTATTCTTGGCGAGAAAAGCGATAGCCCGTAATTGGATGCAGGCCCTACCCCCTACAATACAATGCTGGAAAAAAGAAATTAACGACACTCTCCCATATAAGAAATTGATTTATATACATAGAGGATGCCCACATAAATACGAGCAGGTCTGGAATAGATGGATAGAAGACGGTGAAACATGTACTTGAAACGTTGTTATGTTCATCTCTTATTTTCCCCTCTCCTCTCCCCCATTCTTCTTCCTTTTTTGTTTTTTCTTCCCCTTTTCTTCTTCATGGTGTACTGGCTTCATGTCCGGTGGATATTTCACTCTATATTACGTGGATAATTTAATGTGTTCATGTATGTATCACTGATTTTGCCATGTTGGCATATATTATCTTTTTGTACCAAGCATATATTTTCTTAATAAAGTTGTTTTTTCCAATTAAAAAAAAAAAATATACTCAAAGATAAAAACAAGACATAGCAAAAATACATAGTTTGGACCATAAATATGAAATCAAATCAGATACATAGGTATGCAGAAGTAACCAGTAGCCAACATGTTTTGCAGACACGCTTCATCAGGGCACTGTGTACATCTAAGCTCTCGTCTGGTCCTTATACAATGGACAATTCAGCAAAGCCTCAAAAAACACCCGTCATGATACACGCTATCTGGCGATGGAAGCCAGATCCAAACGGCATAGCCAGTGGGAAACTGGATCGTGGTCATTGCAGTCGTGTATGATAGACAGTCTGATACTTTAGATGTCTGAAGATGTGCCTCAAAACCTGGATCCCAGCAATGACACAGCGCACAAGGCACTTATGACAAAATGCGTGAGATCTTAGATGTACACAGTGCCCTGATGAAGCGTGTCTGCGAAACATGTTGGCTACTGGTTACTTCTGCATACCTATGTCTCTGATTTGATTTCATATTTATGGTCCAAACTATGTATTTTTGTGATGTCTTGTTTATATCTTTGAGTATATTTAATAAATGTATACCTTTTTAGATATTGTTGTCTCTGGTGCTCACCTCTCTAACAGACATATATCTCCCATAAAAATCATACTCCATTTGGAAGGAGTTTTCTCTTTCCCTTTTCATTTTATACTTGACAGGAAATGTTTCTTTGTTTCTATTAAAGGAAATGTAAACTTTTTATTACCGTGCATTGCCAAAATGTCAGTGGTAGAAGCCATTGTCCTTCAGAAGCATAGAGCATTTCAAGAGATAGGAGATGGAGTATTTTAGAAGAAGAGTTTTGGTAGAGGATGGAGCCGAGTCCTCCAGCAGTACAGAGTATTTCAGGAGAGGAGAGTTGGCAGAAAGTGTGCAAAGTCCTTCAGCAGCACAAAGTATTTAAGGAGGGAGCAGAGTCCTTCATTGTATACCAGAATAGGATTGATGACCCATCTGTACAGGACGTTTTGAAATGTCCTTCATATGCCCCACTCATCCATTCCTTCTGATCTCACACAGACAAGAAGCAGGGTCAGCCGGGTATCATCTCCTGCATTGCTTTCAGCCCCTCTCAAGACATTTACGCCTGCGGCTCATATTCGAAGTGTCTGGGCCTGTACTCTTATGAGGAAGGGATCATGCTGTCAGTTCTGCAGGGTCATCATGGAGGGGTTACCCATGTTCTCTTCTCACCGGATGGAAACTGTATCTTCACTGGAGGCAGGAAGGTAAGTCACTTCATGGTTGGAGAACTTTTATATATTTTTGTTTCGTCCCTCTTTGCATCAGTGTGGATTGTGCAGACTTTCAAATCAGAATTCTTTTTCTGCAAAACTCTGTATGATGGGAGGACTCTGCTCCTTCCACGATCTTCCCTCTTCTTCTCAAATAATCTGTGCTGCTGAACGACTCTGCTCTTTCCTATTTTTCATTTATTTTTTTCCTCTCCAATTCTCCTCTCCTTAACCACTTGCCAACCGCTGCACGCCAATATACGTCGGCACGATGGCAGCGGTGGGCAAATGGGCGTACCTTTTACGTCCCCCTTAATTGGCGGGGCTAGTGGGTGCACGCGCGCCCGCCGCATACAGCGTGACCGTGCCCGCGGACTCTATGTCCGCCGGTCTCCCGGCGATCGTGTCACGGAGCCGCAGAACGGGGAAGTGCCTATGTAAACAAGACATTTCCCCCTTCTGTCTTGTGATATGGCAGAGATCACCACTCCCTGTCATCGGGAGCAGTGATCGCTGTCATGTGAGTTGAAGCCCACCCCCCAGTTAGAATCACTCCCTAGGACACACTTAACCCCTTGATCGCCCCCTAGTGTTTAACTCTTTCACTGCCAGTGTCATTTACACAGTAATCAGTAGACATGTGCACTGCCAAAAAATGTGTTCGTTTTCGTTTCATTCGTTTATTTATTTATTTTTTCGTTTTTCGGGTCATTCGTTATGAGCGCAATTCATACATTCATGAATTCGTACATTCGTGAATTCATACAATCGTACATTTGTAAATTAGAAAATTCAGAAATTTGTAAATTCGAAATTTGAAAATCCAAAAACCTGAAAATTTGAAAATCTAAATAGTAACTAACTATTAAATGATAGGTTTTGTAATTTTCCTTTCAAATCTGGCTGTTAGTGAACGTAACAAATACGAATTATCCGAAGTAACGAATGCTGAATCTAAACAAATGGAACGGAACAAATTAATAATAAAAAGTTTTTATTATTATTAATTCATTACGTTCCATTCGTTTGGATATGGCATTTGTTATTTCGGATAATTCGTAACTTCGGATAAATTTTGTATGTTACATTCACTAACAGCCAAATTTGAAAGGAAATTACAATACCAATAATTTAATAGTGAAGTTATTATTAGTTAATTATTATTTCAGTTTTCGGAATTTACAAATTCACTAATTTATGAATGTACGAATTTACGAATATTCGGAAAAATTCGTTAAACGGGTTTTCGTTAATTCGGATATTTCCGAATGAACGAATTTGTCGAAATTCGTTAAACGATTTCGGAACAAAACGAATTTACACATGTCTAGTAATCGGTGCATTTTTAAAGCACTGATCGCTGTATAAATGACAATGGTCCCAAAATAGTGTCAAAAGTGTCCAATGTGTCTGCCATAATGTCGCAGTTACGATAAAAATCGCAGATTGCCGCCATTACTAATAAAAAAAAAAAATTAATAATAAAAAATACCATAAAACTATCCCCTATTTTGTAGATGCTATAAATTTTTGCGTAAACCAATCAATATACGCTTATTGCGTTTTTACTTATTTATTTTTTTACCAAAAATATAAATATATATATATATATATATATATATATATATATATATATATATATATATATATATATATATATATATATATATATATATATATATATATATATAATTTGCTTTTTTTTTTTTTTTTTTTTCCCCTCAAAATTGTCGCTCCTTTTTTGTTTATAGCGCAGAAAATAAAAACCGCAGAGGTGATCAAATATCACCAAAAGAAAGCTCTATTTGTGATGAAAAAAAGTACGTCAATTTTGTTGGGGTACAACGCCGCACAACCACGCAGTTGTCAGTTAAAGCGACGCAGTGCTGAATCGCAAAAAGTGCTCTGGTCAGGAAGGGGGTAAAATCTTCTGGGGCTGAAGCAGTTAAAATACTCTGCTCTTCACCCTCCTTTCCTGAAATTCTTAGTGGGAAAACACTGAATCCTCCAGCAGTTACAATGTAAAAATCTTCACCCATATCCTTGTAATACCTTTTTAAAATTTTAAGCCCTCTTTTACACCGCTGCGATTTGACAGTTCCAAATCGCATGACAAGTTGCACCCCATTGTTGGCAATGGAATCGTCGTTCATATCGCCACAACTCATGTCGCAGCAAATGTGAAAAAGGTTCCTGCACTACTTTTTGCCAATTTCATTGCAACTTGCATAGACTTCTGTTACATTAAATCGCAAAGCCGCAGTGAAATCGGTGTGATTCATTTAACAGAAGTAGCGCAAATTCAAAGCTGCACTGGTGTGAACCATGGCTAAAGGGCTGCCTTCAGTCTTGGGGTGGGGGGGGGGGGGATAGCAAAAAAAATGTAGCGCATACTACTTTTACAATTTTCTGTAAAATGCAATATGGCAACCTGGAGGTGATCTGTACACAGAATGTATACAGAACGCCCTCCCTGAAATTTAATTTCCTGCTTGTGTGATTTGGCTCACTGATTTTTCCCTGAAGTCTGCACTAAGATAAAAGTCAGATTTTGAGCATCCCCTGCAACAAAAATGTCATTTTTTTAGTGGGATACTCCCAAAGGGAAATCATGTCTAAAGGGATGCAGACCTGGCAACTTTCCTCATTAGAGCCCTGCGGGTGCAGCTGATATAAAGCCTCGTACACACGATCCGATTATCGGCCAACAGAGCGTCAGACTTTTGTCCGAAGGATTTTGTCTTGCATACAAACGGTACACAATTGTCGGGCCAACAAACACGAACATAGTGACGTACTACGTGGAATTTCAGCTCTTGAGCGCCACCCTTTGGGCACCTTCTGCTAATGTCGTGTTTGGTAAGCATTGATTCCGAGCATGCGCGTTTGGACTTTGGACTTTTGTGTGATGGACTTGTGTACACACGATACAAAAATCTGACAACAGACCGTTGTCCGCCGAAAATTTACTAGCCTGTCATCCAACATTATGGCGCGTACTAACAGTCGGATTTTAGGCAAACAGTCTGTCATCACACAATCCCCTGCTGAAAATTTGATCTTATGTACGAGGCTTTAGACCACCTCCCATACATAATCGCTGTGAACATGGACACAGACAAACAAACGGCTATTGCTTCAGAATAACAAAAGGTAGGAATCTGCAAAAAAGTTTAACCACTTCAATACCAGGAACTTTTACCTCCGTAATGCCCAGACCAATTTTCAGCTATCAGCGCTGTCACACTTTGAATGACCGTTACTCAGTTATGCCATGCATACTAGCCCATTATGCTTTTACTTTGCAGGGAACAAAAGAGGAAGTAAAACCCGTCAGGGTTTACTTCCTCTTTAAAAAAAAAAAAACCACATAGATAAAAAGAATAAAAAGGAATACCCTCAATGACCTAAGGACCTCGCAGGGTTAAGGGTACAATACACTGCTGTGAAGAACCGAAAAATCAACATGTACAGTGCATCCGGAAAGTATTTGCAGCGCTTCACTTTTTCCACATCGGATTAAATTCATTTATTTTCCTAGAAATTCTACAAGAAGTTTGTTTGAAATCTTTGCAAATTTATTAAATCTCATGTACATAAGTATTCACAGCCTTTGCTCGGTACTTTGTTGAAGCTCCTTTGGCACCAATCACAGCCTCAAGTCTTTTTGAGTATGAGGCTACAAGCTTGGCACACCTATTTTTGGGCAGCTTCTCCCATTCTTCTTTGCAGGACCTCTCAGGCTCCATCAGGTTGGATGAGGAGCATCGGTGCACAGGCCTTTTCAGATCTCTCCAGAGATGTTCAATCGGGTTCAAGTCTGCGCTCTGGCTGGGCCACTCGAGGACATTCACAGAGTTGTCCTACAGCCACTCCTTTTGTTATCTTGGCTGTGTGCTTAGGGTCGTTGTCCTGTTGGAAGATGAACCCTTGCCCCAGTCTGAGGTCCGGAATGCTCTGAAGCAGGTTTTCATCAAAGAGGTCTCTGTGCATTGCCGCATTCATCTTTCCCTCGATCCTGACTAGTCTCCCAGTTCCTGCGGCTGACAAACATCCCCACAGCATGATGCTGCCTCCACCATGCTTCACTGTAGGGATGGTATTGGCCAGGTGATGAGCGGTGCCTGGTTTCCTCCAGACGTGACACTTGCCATTCAGGCCAAAGAGTTCAATCTTTGTTTCATCAGACCAGAGAATTTTGTTTCTTATAGTCTGAGAGTCCTTCAGATGCCTTTTGGCAAACCCCAGGCGGGCTGTCATGTGCCTTTTACTGAGGAGTGGCTTCCATCTGGCCACTCTACCATACAGGCCTGATTGGTGGAGTGCTGCAGAGATGGTTGTTCTTCTGGAAGGTTCTCCCCTCTCCACAGAGAAACGCTGAGCTCTGTCAGAGTGACCATCAGGTTCTTGGTCACCTCCCTGACTAGGGCCCTTCTCCCCTGATCACTCAGTTTGGCCAGGCGGCCTGCTCTAGTAAGAGTCCTGGTGTTTCCAAATTTCTTCCATTTACGGATAATGGAGGCCACTGTACTCATTGGGACCTTCAATGCTACAGTAATGTTTCTGTACCCTTCCCCAGATCTGTGCCCCCATACAATCCTGTCTTGGAGGTCCTGTAGATTATTTCTTGGGCCTCACAGCTTGGTTTGTCTTTTTGACATGCACTGTTAACTGTGGGACCTTATATAGACAGGTGTGTGTCTTTCCAAATCATATCCAATCAACTGAATTGACCACAGGTGGACTCCAATCAAGTTGTAGAAACATCTCAAGGATGATCAGTGGAAACAGGAGGCACCTGAGCTCAACCTTGAGTGTCATGGCAAAGCAAAGGCTGAGAATATTTATGTACATGGGACTTTTTTCGTTTTTTCGTTTTTTTTTTTTTTTTTTTTTTTTTTTTTTTTTATTGTTATTTTGAATTAATTTGCTAAAATTTCAAACTTCTTTCAGATTGTCATTTTAGTGTATTGTTTGTAGAATTTTGAGGAAAATAATGAATTTAAAGTCTTTTGGAATAAGGCTGTAACATAACAAAATGTGGAAAAAAGAGAAGCGCTGTGAATACTTTCCGGATGCACTGCATATCACAAATTTTATAAAATAACAGTAATTGTGAATATAATGTTGTAGAGTCTCCGGTAAGGTCTAAAACATTGTATTCGGAATCACTGATGTTACCATGGATATATTTGATTATTTGTGATATGTATCTTGATTTTCCGGTTGTTCCACAGCAGTGTATTGTACCCTTAACCTTGCGAGGTCCTTAGGTCATTGAGGGGATTCCTTTTTTTTATTGTTTTTATCTATGTGTTTTTTAACATGTACAATAAAGTTGGTTATATTTTAACAAAATATTTGTCATCTCCCATGCTGAGTCAGGAAAGTCCGGCTGTTTGCTGTCTTGGGCTTGATTTAACTAGTCCATCTTTTTCTGCATGTGTATTAGGTTGCCAACCTTTTAAGCGTGTAAAATATTGACTTTATACATGTTATACCTACATTTTACTGTTTGGCCAGAGTTGTGTGTGTGTGTGTGTGTGTGTGTGTGTGTGTGTGTGTGTTTGTTTGGGTTGTTGTTTTTTTTATTTTATTTTTTTATTTTATGGAGTGGATTTGTTCTTCCAGGACCCTGAGATTCTATGCTGGGACGTTCGACATCCTGGCAAGATTTTGTGTTCGCTGAAGCGAGAAGTTACCACCAATCAGAGGATCTACTTTGATATGGAAATGTGAGTATCTGTCAGTGCTTTAAAGGATAAGTTCACTTTTTGACAAACAAAAATGCACTTTTTTTTTTTGCTGGTACAAAATGCATTTATTTTGGTTTTGGGGGCCTGGAAAGCATTGTACCAACGATCGATCAGCAGGTCGCTGGTGCCATGCAGGTTTCCTGCAGATCTGTCAGTGTATCGGCTTGTTCGTACCTTGTATAAGGAAGCCGATACCTTTTGACAGGAAGAAGGCTCACAGCGCTGTGGTAGTCCATTGAAAACTACAAGTCGACAGCTGCTAAGGATGTCGGGACTTGTAGCTCTCCAATCACAGAGCGCTGTGTATGAGTGACGCTGGCGGGCGGAGCCCCATACAGCTGCTTTTTTTAATTAATTTTTTTAATTTCTGACTGCTAGCGGAGGGGAGAAGCTGTTGTTAAAGTTGAACGTATCCTTTTGTTTTAGGCTGGGATCATGCCAGAAATGTGAACCTTTTTTAAACGCATTGGATTAACATGAGTTAGTGTGTTCTGTTCCATTTGGGCCTGAACTAGAATGATGGGTGCCTCTCGCGGCTCTGTCGGCTCCTCTTATGTAACAGCCGCTAGCTGTGCAGACAAGGTCCGAGCTTGTCCTAGCGCTAAACATCTAATAGGAAAGGGAAAAGTCCTGGAAGTCGCAAATCTCTGCAAAATCCAGTGAGAAAGTGTGTGACAGCCTCAGCCCGGGCTCCAACCAGGTCAAGTCCCCAACACTTCTTCGCTCCACTCCCAGAGCTTAGTCATGGGGATCACTATGGCTAAGCTCTGGGGTGGGGTGTTGGAACGAAACTCGTTGGAGGGGTGTCGCCTGGTTGGAGCCCGGGCTACTTTCTCACAGGGTTTTGCAGAGATTTGCGACCTCCTCTTCCTCCTCCTCTTCTTCCTCCTTCCTCCTCTTCCTCTTCTTCCATTGTCTTGAATGGCAAAATCTAGGACAGCACACCCCAAGTGCGGCGTACAGGACATCTGTGTAAAGAGAATTCTTCCCACTAACCACCAATGCAATGGAGCCCTTCTCCACTGGCTACCAAGCTAGAGGGACCATTCTCTAATGACCACCAACATAACCAAGCACTTCACTGACAACCAATGTAAATGGGGATCTGCACTGACCACCGGTGTAAGGGAGTACTACACTAAGCACCAATATATTTATATTATAATCATTTTTTTAAAAGTTCCAAATATTTAGTTCTATGTTTGGTTTTTGCAGCTCTGGGCGTTACCTCCTCAGCGGGGACACTCACGGCTTGGTGACGGTCTGGGACATGGTGTCGCCTCCTGTGGAAGATATTTTGTCACCCGCCCTCCAGTTTCAAGGCCAGAGTGACTGTGTTAATGGAATCAGGTTAGTAAATCGGTCAGATTTTTACACAATTTGAGTCTTACAAGCTAAGCAAAGTAAGGATTGCTGAGCGTGTAAGGTGCTAGCTTGTATCACTAGGTGGTATTATTAATTAATATAAAAAATATATAGATAGATAGATAGAGATTTTATATATAAAATACACACACATTTTTTTTATTTATATATATACATACACTCTTGATTCCCTGCTGATTTTGTACGTTTGCCCACGGACAAAGAAACGATCAGTCTATAATTTTTAATGGTCGGTTTATTTTAACAGCGAGAGACAGAATAACAACAAAAATATCCAGAAAAAACGTTTTATAAATTGATTTGCATTTTAATGAGTGAAATATGTATTTTACCCCTTCCCAAAACATGACTTAGTACTTGGTGGCAAAACTCTTGTTGACAGTGACAGAGGTCAGACGTTTCTTGTAGTTGGCCACCAGGTTTGCACACATCTCAGGAGGGATTTTGTCCCACTCCTCTTTGCAGATCCTCTCCAAGTCATTAAGGTTTTGAGGCTGACGTTTGGTAACTCAAACCTTCAACTCCCTCCACATATTTTGTATGTGATTAATGTCTGGAGACTGGCTAGGCCACTCCAGGACCTTAATCTGCTTCTTCTTGAGCCACTCCTTTGTTGCCTTGGCCGTGTGTTTTGGGTCATTGTCATGCTGGAATACCCATCCACCACCCATTTTAAATGCCCTGGCTGAGGGAAGGAGGTTCTCCCCCAAGATTTGATGGTACATGGCCCCGTCCATCGCCCCTTTGATGCGGTGAATTTGTCCTGTCCCCTTAGCAGAAAAACACACCCAAAGGGAGACGCCAGTGCCAAGAGGTTAAAGTGAAAAAAAAGCCTAGGTCTAACTATTCTTAAAAATGTTCGTTCCTCCCCCCTCTTCCTACCTAGCCTCCTTAACCCATATAAAATGAAGATCTGTGCACTTGCCTTTTTTCAATCCGCTCCGCACATGATCCTGCAGCTTTGTGTAAGGGAAGCACTTGACAATGGCCTTGAAGTCTGGGAACCAAGATATCGCCCATAGGCTCCCTTGGCCCACCAATTGTCTGTGCTCCCTCCTCTCCCCTGCAGCAGCTGCTCTTTGACACAGGTAAGGTGGAACTGGGTAAGCGGGAGCGCCTGACAATGGCTGGGAATTCCGGGAGCCCATGATCTCATCCATAGCCCAGCTGTTGTCAGCAATCCCTCCTCTCCCCTGCAGCAGCTCCTCATTAACACAAGGTAACCAGAGCTTTTTTTTTTTTTTTTTTTTTTTTTTTTTAAAGGTTGGGTAGGAGGATGAGGGAGGGAAAAATTTTAAGAATCGTTAGACCTACGCTTTTCTCCCATGTTAAAGGATAAGTACACATTAAAAAAAAAAAAAGAAAAACCTAAATAAATGCACATCTCTTTGCATTTATTATTTTTACTTAGAGCAGATTGTGAGTGCCATGCAGGACTCCTGTCAGTGTATCTGTCTGCTCTACCGCGTTATGGGCAGGCAGATACACACTGACAGCAAGAGACCACGAACTACCAGAGTGCTCAACAGCACTATGCTAGTTCTTTGAGAACTACAAGTCAACAGCCGCAAAGGCTGCTGGTACTTTGTAGTTTCCCATTCACAGAACACTGATTGAATAAAGTGGCCTTGTTTTTTGTGTTGTTTTTTCAAAATGGTGACCGTAAGTAGGGGGAGAAGATCCCCCCCCACTTGCTGTCACTAGAGGCAGTGGCTGCAGGAGTGTGGAATATGTAACATGTTCCCAAAGGTGAACTTTTATCCTTTTAAGTATTTAGCCCTGGTTCAAACCGGTGCGGCTTTGAAATCGCGCTACTTCAGCACGATTTCAAAGCCACATATCAGTGCGATTTGCACTGCCGATTTTCTTTGTGGCTTGCGACTTCTTTTTTAATAGTGGTTGTAAACTCTGGGGGGAAAAAAAAAAAGTGGTTGTAAACTCTGGTAAGACAAAGGCATAATAAGATGCATTGGGAGCCTGGCAGCAGGACTATTATGCCGCCTACACACAAGCGGACTTGCCAACAGGCTAAACTCCGTGGACATTTCCGACGGAAAGATTTAGAACATGTTCTATATCTGAGTCCGTTGGAAATGCCGACAGAAAGTCCGATGGGGCATACACGCTACACACGGTCGGAATGTCCGACCAAAAGCTCCCATTGGACTTTTTCTGTCGGGAAGTCCGGCCTTGTGTACCTGGCATAAGGATTAAGTTGAACATTGGCTTTACAGGTTTAGCGCTTTGGTTCAAGTGCTGTTTTGGTAACCATTTTGTAGAAGTCCTGTTTGGTCTGTTCCACCATTACTGTGCCAGGTGCCTCTGTGTACAAAGCCAAATCCATAAGTTTGTTGTGTTAGATATCTAGCGGCCTGTACAGATCCCTGAACTCAACCCTACTGAACACCTTTTGGGATGAATTGGATTGCTAATGGATAACCGGTCTTCTCATCCAAAATCGGCACCTGACCCCTCTCTAAAGTTCTTTGTGCTAAATGAACACAAATTTCTTCAGGTAAGCCTTCCCAGAAGAATGGAGACAAAAAAAAGGGAGGGACCAACTTCCAATCAATGCCCCTTTTTGAGACCCTGACATCCATGTAGAAGGAATAAACAAATTGGGCAGCACAGTGACTTAGTGGTTGGCACTTCTGCCTTGCAACACTAATGCCCCGTACACACGGTCGGACATTGATCGGACATTCCAACAACAAAATCCTAGGAATTTTTCTGACGGATGTTGGCTCAAACTTGTCTTGCATACACACGGTCACACAAAGTTGTTGGAAAATCCGATCATTCTGAACGCGGTGACGTAAAACACGTACGTCGGGACTATAAACGGGGCAGTAGCCAATAGCTTTCATCTCTTTATTTATTCTGAGTATGCGTGGCACTATGTGCTTCAGATTTGTGTACACACGATCGGAAATTCCGACAACGGATTTTGTTGTCGGAAAATTTTATAGCCTGCTCTCAAACTTTGTGTGTCGGAAAATCCGATGGAAAATGTGTGATGGAGCCTACACACGGTCGGAATTTCCGACAACAAGGTCCTATCACACATTTTCCGTCGGAAAATCCGACCGTGTGTACGGGGCATTTGATCGTCGGTTCAAATCCTGGCTAGAACACGATCTACATGAAGTTTGCCTGAGTGAGTTGACTTCTTAAAGTCCAAAGACAAACTGGTTCTTGCTCCTCTATAAACTGGTGTCAAAATGAGCATAACAATCAGAATTTCCTTCCCTCTTTCTTTTTTTATGCATTTTGATATTTGGCACAGATACTAAACATCCCCCTAGCATGGGGAAGACGCATATAGGGAGAGATAATGTTGCTTCACATCCCAAATGAATAGAAAATGGGAAAAGTCCCTCAGGGGGGTTTTTTTTAGCAGCAATGTATTGTAATCGAAAAAATATACATGGGTTTCGAAAAATTAGATTATTTATTTAGAAAATAAGGTATAATATTAGTAATAGTTAAAATATGAGCTCTGATGGGGGCATAGCCATACCGAATACAGAGAATTTGCAAAAATAGAAATTATACACAACATTACATAATGCTTGATGTATAACAAGCTGACGCGTTTCGACCCATACATTTGGGGTCATCTTCAGAGGATAAGTTTGCCGAAAAGAGATTATATTTAGCATATCAGAAAATCCTTTTTTTTTTAAAAAAGAGATATATAGAATATACAAAGTTATGTGTCCAGTATAGACCTCTCACATAGTTGCCAGTGCATTTGGAAAAGGCCCCTCAGCCAGAGCTTCCTTAACCGCTTGCCGACCGCCTCACGCAGATATACTGCGGCAGAAGGGCTCGTACAGGCAGAATCACGTACCTGTACGTTGCCCTTTTAATAGGCGGTCTGCGGGCGCGCGCCCGCAGCAAGCTCTGTGAGTCGGGTCGCGGGTCCCGTGGACTCTATGTCCACGGACATACCCACGATCGTCTCACGGAGAGAAAGAACGGGGAGATGCTAATGTAAACAAGCATCTCCTCGTTCTGCCTAGTGACAGTGTCACTGATCTCTGCTCCCTGTGATCGGGAGCAGAGATCAGTGACGTGCCACACACAGCCCCTTCCCCCCACAGTTGGAAACACTCCCCAGGACACACCTAACCCCTACACTGCCACCTAGTGATTTACCTCTTCGCTGCCAGTGTCATTTAAACAGGGATCAGAGCATTTGTATAGCACTGATTGCTGTATAAATGACAGTGGTCCCGAAAATGTGTCAGAAATGTCCGATGTGTCCGCTATAATGTCGCAGTCATGATAAAAATCGCTGATCGCCGCCATTACTAGTTAAAAAAAATAAATAAAAAAATTAATAAAAATGCCATAAAACTATCCCCTATATTGTAAACGCTATAACTTTTGCACAAACCAATCAATAAACGCTTATTGCGATATATTTTTTTTTTTTTTTTTTTTATTACCAAAAATATGTAGAAGAATACGTATCGGCCTAAACTGAGGAAAAAATGTGTTTTTTTTTAATATATTTTTGAGGAATATTTATTATAGCAAAATGTAAACAATGAGTTTTTTTCAAAATTGTCGCTCTCTTTTTGTTTATAGCGCAAAATAGAAAAAACGCAGAGGTGATCAGATACCACCAAAAGAAAGCTCTATTTGTGGGGAAAAAAAAGGACGTCAATTTTGTTTGGGAGCAACGTCGCAGAACTACGCAATTGTCAGTTAAAGCGACGCAGTGCCAAATCGCAAAAAGTGCTGTGGTCAGGAAGGGGGGTAAATTCTTCTAGGGCTGAAGTGGTTAAAAACTGTCAGTCCCCCGTGCCTTTATGCCAGAACAGCACCCCGGGGGCCGAGACGTCGATCTACTGAATGGGACTTGCAAGGAGTCACACGTGTAGGCGCTCCCAACGAATGCGTCGGATTAGGCGGGGTCAGCACCTACAGCAGATTCCCAGAGCGTCAGCTGATGGTATATACAGGAGTACCCATATTCAATTTAAACTTAAAATTCAAATCAATTGTGGAACGATGAGAGGGTATCATGATTATCTATCATGTATGGCGTTATTGATTTAAATCTAGTTTTCTAAACCCATGTATATTTTTTCAATTACTCTACATTGCTGCTAAAGAAACCCTGGGGGACTTTTCCCATTTACTAAACATTCCCCTTTTATATACCAGCTTCCCTCAGGGCCGTGTTTGATCGCAGCACACACAGGCTAATAGTGATGTTTTCTGTTTCTTTTCACAGCCTGCACCCCTCTCTACCCATCTTGGCCACCACATCGGGGCAGAGGACGTTTCTAGAATCCGACGACAGCAGTGACGAGTCCCCGGCCACCGAGAGGACGAAACGCAGCCTAGCTGGAGGGAACGGTCTGCAGCTCTGGTGGTGTGGTGGAAGTCAGGCCAAATAGAGAAGAGGATTCTGGGAAACATCATAGCCTACAAAAGATCCATTTTGCACAAATATACAGTAAACATACAGTGTGTGATATTTTATCCCATCCTGACCTACAGTGACGAACTTCATTTTAAAAACACGTCTGCCATGTTTATAAAACCTCCAGGATTTTTTTTTTATTCTGTATATATTCCCTGTGGTAAGCTGTGTATATATGTTTTATACTTGTGTACAGGTTTTGTTCATCGTTTTCAAGCAATAAACCGTTTACCAGTCTGTGACACTTATTACAAAAGTACGATCTTGTAAATATTCTTTGTTCTACAGGAGACCCCCACATACAGTGACTAGAAATACTAGATGTCTGGCCAGCATGCCAAATGGCTAAGTGTTTCACCCCCCCCCCATAATCTGTATATAAGGGTCCTTTCACACGGGACGGATCCGTGGTGATCCGCCCCGTGACCATCCGCTTGCTCAGCGGGGATCGCTCCGTGGATCCCCGCTGGGCAGGCAGATGACAGGTGTGCAGCGACGGCCCTGTCAGAGCACCACTCTCCCTTATGGGGGATCGGATGATGACAGACCGTAGAGTCCGTCGTCACCCGATCCGATCCGAAAAAGGATGGAAAAGTAGGTTTTTCCTCCCGTTACACTTTTTCGGATCGGAGCGGGTCGGATGTCAGCGCACTGACATCCAACCCTCCATAGAGGTCTATGGAGCGTCCATTCAGGTCCGCCTATCAGTTTTTTAGGCGGATCGTTCGTGTGAAAGAGACCTTAATGTTTGTTAGCCCCATACTGAGAATACATTAATAAATGTCCTATGAAGAACCAGCTGACACCAGTTTGTTACCTACAGAGTTGTCCCTCTGCCCCCGCAAAGAACAAGCCACATTTAAAGTGAAAGTAAACCCTAAAACTACTTGTAAAAATGTCCCCCCCCCCCCTCCCCAGCAGTCATGTTGGAACAGGAAGGGGTCATCCCCAAATGGTTCCCACAAAGTTGGGAGCATGAAATTGTCCAAAATGTCTTGGAATGCTGACACCTTAAGATTTCACTTTACTAGAATTAAGGGCCCCTGAAAAACAACCCCTCACCATAATCCCCCCTCCACCAAATGATTTGGACCAGTGCGCAAATCAAGGTCCATAAAGACATTGATGAGTGAGTTTGGGGTGGAGGAACTTGACTGGCCTGCACAGAGTCCTGACCTCAACCCGATAGAACACCTTTGGGATGAATTAGAGCGGAGACTGCGAGCCAGACCTTCTCATCCAACATCAGTGCCTGGCTTCACAAATGCGCTTCTGGAAGAATGGTCAAACATTCCCATAGACACCCTCCTAAACCTTGTGGACAGCCTTCCCAGAAGAGTTGAAGCTGTTATAGCTGCAAAGGGCGGGCCAACTCAATATTGAACCCTACGGACTAAGACTGGGATGCCATTAAAGTGTGTATGTATGTGTGTGTGTGTGTGTGTGTGTGTGTGTGTATGTATATATATATATATATATATATAGATCTGCATTATGCATACAATTCAGCTTTTATTAGTTACTTGTTGCTAAACACCAATATCCTTAAAGTGGTTGTAAAGTCAGAAGGTTTTTTATTTTAATGCATTCTGTGCATTAAGATAAAAAGCCTTCTGTGTGCAGCAGCCCCCCTCATACTTACCTGAGCCCCATCTCTGTCCAGCGATGTAGGATTGTCTCTGCTGCCTGGGACTCCCCTCCTCATTGGCTGAGACAGCAGCACGGCGCCATTGGCTGCCACTGCTGTCAATCAAAGTCAGTCAGCCAATAAGGAGAGAAAGTGGGGCCGGGCTGCTGTTTCGTGTCTGAATGGACACAGGGAGCCATGATTCGACTCTGGTGCCTCCCCATAGCAAGCTGCGAGAGGCCAGGAGAGCTAAAGAGGGACCCAAGAAGAGGAGGATCCGGGCTGCTCTGTGCAAATCCACTGCAACAGAGCAGGTAAGTATAACATGTTTGTTTTTTTTTTTTTTGTTTTTTTTAAATAAAACTAGACTTTAGTATCACTTTAAGGCCTCATGCACACGGATGTTTTTACTGCTGCTTTTTTGAGCGTTTTTTGCAGCTTAAAAAGGCCTGTCTATGTTAGTCTATGGCTTCATGCCCACCTAGGCGTTTTTGAGCTGCAAATGGCATAGGCGTTTTTAAGCTGTAAAAAAAAAACCCAGGACCAGTGGGTTCTGAGAGACGTTTTTCAGCTGTAAAAACGCTCTAACGCTGATAAATGCTCAAAAACGTCACTCACCAACGGTTTCTAACAATTTTGATCCATTGAAAAAAAAAAAATGCTAACGCGGAAAAACACTAATAAACGCTAAAAACTGCTGTTGCAAAAACGTTGAAAAAAGCTGAAAAAAGTTTTTAAAAATCACTGCAAAGATGCTGGCGTTTTCATAACTTTATTTTAACATCCTGAGTGCATGGGGCCTAAGAGATAACTTTGCTTAAAAAAAAATCTGCATCCAACACTTCCACGCTCCGTGGATTTTTCCGGCGGCCCTTGCATTACTATAGGACACAGTCGTGGTGTTTGAGCTGGTAGAAGGAACCACAGGGTGCGGCGGTTGTCCACACGTGTCACATTCTTCTTTTTCCCTTTGCTTGTAACTCTACGGAGTGTAAATACAATTATTGCCAGAGGAGGCGATAGTAAGTACATACAAAGCAGTTTTACATAAAAGATGGCCTTCGTTTTGCTGACGGGTCTCTTATGCCTCGTTTCCACCGAGCGGATCGGTTCGGTACGGTACGCTATTTTGGGTGTTTCCATTATGAAAGCGGCCCATACAACCGAACCAAACCACTCCATTCAGGGTCCTGCTTCAGATGTGGGGCCATAGAAAATGGAACGGTTCGGTTAGGGCGGAGCTACGATACATCCCACTGATTGGTGGACGTGTGACGCCATGCTAGGCATTTTTTTTCTAAACCCACGTATGGCCCCTGTCGGTCCGACTTGCAGTGGAAACGCTCACCTGAATAGGCCGGACCATTCTAGGCCTTCCAAACCGATCCGACCCGAACCGATCCGCTCGGTGGAAACGAGGCATTAGAGACTTTACATTTTCTGCAAACAAAGTAAGAGGTGGGGTTTGTCCTTCCTCTGAACCATTTGGATCTGTTCCCAGCACAGCATTTACCTGAAATGGACATCTCCACCTGCCAGCTGCAAATTTACCAGATTTAAAAAGAAATTGGGGAAAGATTGACCATTTCTTTTTTTTTTTTTTGGTACTAAACATCAGGGATGAGCAACAGTATGATTTTTTTTTTTTTTAACTTTACTGATATTTTGGCAAGATGTTGTTATTTAAAGTGGTGTTCCGGCCGAAATTATACTTTTTAAATAAAAATCCCCCTATAATACACAAGCTTAATGTATTCTAGTAAAGTTAGTCTGTAAACTAAGGTCTGTTTTGTTAGTTTATAGAAGTAGTTTGTTATTTTATAAACTTACAGCAGGCCGTGGCCATCTTAAGTCTGGGCTTCTGAAGCCAGACTGTATTTCTTCCTGGATCGCATCCTTGCAGATCTCGCACATGCTCAGTGCAGCACAAGCAGTGTAATAGGTTTCAGGTCAGGTTTCCATAGCAACGGCAGTGTCAGAGGAAGTTGCCGCCCCTTCCCAGAAGGCATTGCAAACAGGAAATGATGCGATGGGCCGCGGCCAGGGAGGAGGAAGTGAAAAATGAATACAGCAGATATACAGTAAGTGCTGAGAAAATAAAATTAAAAATATCCAATTCATTTACAGTGCACAGTTTAGTGAGGGATGCTGAAGAGTTGTAAAAGTGGGTGGAACTCCACTTTAAGTGAAATGCGCTGGAGTCCATGTGGAAGGTGAAACTAAACCCTCCTCTCCTTTCCAGCCAAGGAAGCTGCCATCATGGCATCTGTTTGATCTGCAACTGCCATGATGTGTTGCACATGTGATCAGTTAGGACGTCAGCCATTGGATGGTTTGACAGTCTGGTTGAAAGCACAACCAACGTGACAGTTGGCATTCCCGGTAACTGTTACATTGATGGGTTTAGTTCTGCTTTAACTCCTCCCTGCCCGCGCTATAGCCGAAATATGGGCTTGCCAGGAGGGTGTCCATGGATGTCCTCCCATGATCACCCGCCACCTGTGGCACTCTCTGTGATGGACTCTGTGATTGGGTAAAAGGCCAATCACAGTGGCCCTTTACCATGTCATCAGCTGTGTCCAATGACAGCTGATCACGATGTAAACAAGCCGGTTATCGGCTTTCCTTTCCTCACACTGACAGCTTGAGGAAGGGAGAAGAGAGCTTGTGTTAAAGGGACATCTACATTGATATTTAGGGCACTGATTATCAGTGCTGCCAATCATTGTGGCCCATGAGTGAAGAAGGAGAAAAATTACCCGTTTGCAAAAGTTTATAACCAACTTTGAAAAAAAAAATTGTTTTTTTTTTTTTTTTTTTCATTTGTTTAGCAAAAAATAAACCCAGTGGCGATTAAATACAGCTAAAAGAAAGCTCTATTTGTGTGAAAAAAAAATTATAAAAATTAAATTCGGGCACAGTGCAGCTCAAAAAATGTGTGGACTTTATGGGCACATAATGAGAGGAGGAATCATTAAAAAAGTATACATTTTATTACAGCATAGTTAAAAAACATACAAACAACATACAAACAACACCCTGTATGGACACAGTTACCAGTTACCCAATAATGTAGTTACAGAGGGCTGGATCAAAAGCATAAAGATTGACTTGGTAATATATCAAAGTAAAAATAATTGACCCAGTAATGCCTCCAAGAACTTGTAGACGCGTTTCGCTAGAATCCTAGCTTCCTCAGGACAGATACTGGGCAGGCGCTGGTATATTTAAAAACTGAAAAAGGGCACAGCCCTCTGTAATCCATACAGGGTGTTGTTTGTATGTTGTTTATATGTTTTTTAACTATGCTGTAATAAAATGTATACTTTTTTAATGATTCCTCCTCTCATTATGTGCCCATAAAGTCCGCCAATTTGTTGAGTCTCTCAATCCTTACAAAGGTATTAGTGTTGTTATGTTCCCTGCGTGCTTTGCCTTGTAATGATGGGCTCACATGTTTTGGCTGTAGTTTGTAATGTCATGTCTGATTCCAGTATGTGCATGTATTACTACAGCTAGCTTGTTCCTATGCACCAAAGGGACAAGACATCTTCCTGTTCCGAATCACACAGCATCCAATGCAGGTGAAAAATAGTGCAGGTTTACAATGCCTTTTAAGAATACAAACTTTTTTTTTAAACTAGAGTTTAGTGTCATTTAAAGTGTTATGAAAGCTCCTTTAACCAGTTCCCGCCTGGCCTACTGTACAATGACGGGTGGGCAGGACTGCTCTTGTTCTGGGAGAACGTCATATGATGATCTCCGAATCTCATACGATCTGTGATGAGCTATGTCCCTCAGACACAGCGAATCACCGATAAAGGTAAAGAGCCTATGACGTTGGCTCTTTACCATGTGATCAGCTGTTTCCAATCACAGCTGATCACATGTAAACAAATGCCAGTTATTGGCATTCCCTTTCCTCAGCGCTGTCACCGTCTGAAAGGAAACACGATAACAATTATTGGGTACAGTGTTGCATGACCGCGCAATTGTCATTCAAAGTGCGACATCTCTGAAAGCTAAAAATTGGCCTGGGCAGGAAGGAGGTAAATGTGACCAGTATTGAGGTGATTAAACTATCTTTGACCTGTTCTTCTGACAAAGAACATTAAAGGATAAGTCCACCCCAATACTAAAGTCACTACATCTTCAGACATCCACAATCTAACACTAACCTATCTAGCCCTGTAAAGAAGAAATCAGTATACATACTTTTTTTTTTTAAGCCGATCCAGTCTGGTCTCCAGCGGCCGAAGCTCTGCAGAAGACACAGCTGACAACGGCTGTGAAATGAATGGGAAGTGACGTCATCCATAGAGTTACTATGGGACTTCCGTTGTCGGCTGTGTCCTCTGTACCCGCCCCCACACAGCGAAGCTGCAGCTGACAGCTCAGAGTGGGATCGGGCCGGATCAGCTTAAAAAAAGGCATGTACTGTATAGCGATTTCTTTTTTACAGGGTTAGATAGGTTAGTGTTAGATCGTCCATCGTCTGGTCAGATGAGACCAAATTGAACTCTTTGGATGACATAATACACACCATGTTTGGAGGTGAAATGGCACTGCACATCACCCCCATATCAGCAGTGAAGTTTGGAGGTGGGAACATCATGGTGTGGGGCTGTTTTCCAGCATACGGTACTGGCAAACTTCATATCATTGAAGGAAGGATGAATGGAAAAATGTACCAAGACATTCTTCATAAAAATCTGCTGCCATCTACCAGGATGATGAAGATGAAACGAGGGTGGACATTTCAGCAAGTCAATGATCCCAAACACAAAGCCAAGGAAACTCTCAAATGGTTTCAAAATAATATAATAAAACTGCTAGAATTGCTCAGCCAATCACCTGACTTGAATCCAATAGAAAATCTATGGAGAGAACTAAAGATCAGAGTTTATAGAAGAGGCCCACAGAACCTTCAAGATTTGAAGACTTTTTGTGTGGAAGAGTGGGCCAAAATCACACCTGAGCAACTCATGAGACTAGTTTCTCCATACAGGGGGTGTCTGTGTCATTCCATTTTATTACACATAACTTCATTACTGAACTTATTTGTTTTGGTTTCTTTGTATGTATGGATTACATTCTGACAAAGCACACTAGTCATGTGAAATGCGTCACCTGCTTTCCCCTGCTGTACACCATGGTATGTTGTTGTTTTTACATTTTGGAATAAATCGTTATTGCATCGTGTACGGGAGTGCTGCCATCCTTTGTTATTCTCTTATATGGATTACATGGGTAGTTAAAAATTTCATGTCAATTGAAATATATTTACCTAGAAATATGGTGACATGTTCAATACTTATTTTACTGTATATATATATATATATATATATATATATATATATATATATATATATATATATATATATATATAATATCTTTGACCAGAAATCCCCCTGAAAAATAGCAGTGCACTACTTGTGCCTTCAGCCCCATTGCTGTATACAGTACCTGCAGCGTGAGATCATCTATGGCCCGCTGAATGATTTTGCCTGGAATACAGGTCATCGGGTCAGCCAAAGGTCTCCATTTCTCCCCAATTTCCCCAGCTCTACGCTCTCCAGTGCAGCTGTCATTGTACCATTGTTGGTAATAACAACCAATCACGTGTTTGCCCCACCATTTACAAGAGGATGGCACTTCTTCCATCCAGACCTGATAGGGACTCCGATGTAAGGGGGAACTCTGAAGTCTCGGGGACTCTGTGACCCTGATGTAAGAGGGGACTCTCATGTAAATGAGAATCTGATAGGGACTGTGATGTAAGGGTGGACTTTGTTGGGGACACTGATGTAAGGGTGGACTTTGTTGGGGAGACTGATTTAAGGTTGGACTTTATCGGGGATCCTGATGTAAGAGGGGTCTCTGATTGGGACCCTGATGTAAGGGTGGACTTTGTTGGGGACACTGATGTAAGAGGGGACTCTGATGGGGACCATGATGTAAGGGTGGATTTTGTTGGGGACCCTGATGTAAGGGTGGACTTTGTTGGGGACACTGATTTAAGGTTGGACTTTATTGGGGACCCTGATGTAAGAGGGGACTCTGATTGGGACCCTGATGTAAGGGTGGACTTTGTTGGGGACACTGATTTAAGGTTGGACTTTATTGTGGAGCCTGATGTAAGAGGGGACTCTGATTGGGACCCTGATGTAAGGGTGGACTTTGTTGAGGAAACTAATGTAAGAGGGGACTCTGATGGGGACCCTGATGTAAGGGTGGACTTTGTTGGGGACCCTGATGTAAGGGTGGACTAAATCATCTATGGCCCGCTGAATGATTTTGCCTGGAATACAGGTCCTCGGGTCAGCCAAAGGTCTCCATTTCCTCCCAATTTCCCCAGCTCTCCGCTCTCCAGTGCAGCTGTCATTGTACCATTGTTGGTAATAACAACCAATCACGTGTTTCTCCCACCATTTACAAGAAGATGGCACTTTTTCCATCCAGGCCTGATGGCGACTCCAATGTAAGGGGGAACTCTGATGTCTGGGGGACTCTGATTGTGACCCTGATGTAAGAAGGGACTCTCATGTAAATGAGAATCTAATGGGGTGGACTTTGTTGGGGACACTGATGTAAGGGTGGACTTTGTTGGGGACACTGATTTAAGGTTGGACTTTATTGGGGGGCCTGATGTAAGAGCAGTCTCTGATTGGGACCCTGATGTAAGGATGGACTTTGTTGGGGACACTGATGTAAGAGGGGACTCTGAAGGGGACCCTGATGTAAGGGTGGACTTTGTTGGGGACCCTGATGTAAGGGTGGACTTTGTAGGGGACACTGATTTAAGGTTGGACTTTATTGGGGAGCCTGATGTAAGAGGGGACTCTGATGGGGACCCTGATGTAAGGGCAGACTCTGTTGGGGAAACTGATGTATGAGGGGACTCTGGTGGGGACTCTGATATAAGGGTGGACTTTGTTTGGGACCCTGATGTATAGGTGGACTTTGTTGGGGACACTGATGTAAGGTTGGACTTTATTGCGGAGCCTGATGTAAGAGGCGAGTCTGATGGGGACCCTGATGTAATGGTGGACTTTGTTAGGGACAATGATGTAAGGTTGAACTGGTTAAAAATGTTGTACACTTTCAAATGTTTTCCTTCTTTTGGCTAGGTATTCGTGTAGGAAGGGAAGACCCTCACCATGCCAACATCCAAAATATATATGTAAGGATTGAGAGGCTCAAAAAATGTGTGGACTTTATGGGCACATAATGAGAGGAGGAATCATTAAAAAAGTATACATTTTATTACAGCATAGTTAAAAAACATATAAACAACATACAAACAACACTCTGTATGGACACAGTTACCTGTTACCCAATAATGCAGTTACAGAGGGCTGGATCAAAAGTATAAAGATTGACTTGGTAATATATCAAAGTAAAAATAATTGATCCAGTGATGCCTCCAAGAACTTGCTTGTCGACGCGTTTCACTAGAATATTAACTTCCTCACGACAGATACTGGGCAGGTTCTGGTATATTTAAAAACAGAAAAAGGGCATATATCAATATTTCATGTAATATATATCTGTATAAGTATAACAGTAGTCATTACATTTATCCAGGGAAGGTACATGTAGACATAAACTATACAAACATAGATGTAACAACATATATGCTTGCCTGGTAAGCCTGTGGCGCAGGGTATAGGGACACCGCAAAACCGATCGTAAACAACCATTATACAATAGTTCCCTAGAAAGACTGTGAAAAATAAAGCTTACCCTTGTGCACTACTCCAGTGTGTACAGCTTTCCCCCCGTGTGTAAGCCAGATCTCTAAACATACCCTTTTATAGAGGGGCATAAAGTGACAGAGAGGGCGTGACGGCTGGTGCCAAAATGCCACATCATGTAACACGTCATGTCGTCACGTGACCCCATCCACGTCATCAATAGTTGCCAGAGCTGATGAGCTATCACCAAAAAGCAAGGAGGCATTAGCGCATCTGACCAAACTGGCGCACTTCTGCATCCACCCCTAGAAGGTGGACCAATGGGCACAAAGCAGATCACATGCGGGAAGTGACGCGATGACGCATATATATTATGTATATTATATTAACAGCAATCAACTGTTGATGCCAATAGGACGTCATGTAAACCAAATGCATGCCGGTAACAACAGTGTAGTCAAATTTGCTGCATTAGAACACATTCCAATGAACTCTCGAGGTGGTGACCATGACAAAAAGGGAAATTAGATGGATCCACACCCTAGCTGCTATCACTGTCCCTGGTTACCAATAAATGCACTTTTTCTGCTTTTAACTATACCAGCACCTGCCCAGTATCTGTCCTGAGGAAGCTAATATTCTAGCGAAACGCATCTACAAGTTCTTGGAGGCATTACTGGATCAATTATTTTTACTTTGATATATTACCAAGTCAATCTTTATACTTTTGATCCAGCCCTCTGTAATCCATACAGGGTGTTGTTTGTATGTTGTTTATATGTTTTTTAACTATGCTGTAATAAAATGTATACTTTTTTAATGATTCCTCCTCTCATTATGTGCCCATAAAGTCCGCCAATTTGTTGAGTCTCTCAATCCTTACAAAGGTATTAGTGTTGTTAT
This sequence comes from Aquarana catesbeiana, assembly GCF_042186555.1. Taxonomy (NCBI): domain Eukaryota; kingdom Metazoa; phylum Chordata; class Amphibia; order Anura; family Ranidae; genus Aquarana; species Aquarana catesbeiana. The sequence continues at coordinate 683,070,441 of NC_133326.1, forward strand.
GTTCCCTGCGTGCTTTGCCTTGTAATGATGGGCTCACATGTTTTGGCTGTAGTTTGTAATGTCATGTCTGATTCCAGTATGTGCATGTATTACTACAGCTAGCTTGTTCCTATGCACCAAAGGGACAAGACATCTTCCTGTTCCGAATCACACAGCATCCAATGCAGGTGAAAAATAGTGCAGGTTTACAATGCCTTTTAAGAATACAAACTTTTTTTTTTTTTTAAACTAGAGTTTAGTGTCATTTAAAGTGTTATGAAAGCTCCTTTAACCAGTTCCCGCCTGGCCTACTGTACAATGACGGGTGGGCAGGACTGCTCTTGTTCTGGGAGAACATCATACGATGACCTCCGAATCTCATACGATCTGTGATGAGCTATGTCCCTCAGACACAGCGAATCACCGATAAAGGTAAAGAGCCTATGACATTGGCTCTTTACCATGTGATCAGCTGTGTCCAATCACAGCTGATCACATGTAAACAAATGCCAGTTATTAGCATTTCCTTTCCTCAGCGCTGTCACCGCCTGAGCAAAGGAAACACGATAACAATTATTGGGTACAGTGTTGCATGACCGCGCAATTGTCATTCAAAGTGCGACATCTCTGAAAGCTAAAAATTGGCCTGGGCAGGAAGGAGGTAAATGTGACCAGTATTGAGGTGATTAAACTATCTTTGACCTGTTCTTCTGACAAAGAACACTAAAGGGTAAGTCCACCCCAATACTAAAGTCACTACATCTTCAGACGTCCACAATCTAACACTAACCTTTCCAGCCCTGTAAAGAAGAAATCAGTATACATACCTTTTTTTTTAAGCCGATCCGGTCTGGTCTCCAGCGGCCGAAGCTCTGCAGAGGACACAGCTGACAACGGCTGTGAAATGAATGGGAAGTGACGTCATCCATAGAGTTACTATGGGACTTCCGTTGTCGGCTGTGTCCTCTGTACCCGCCCCCACACAGCGAAGCTGCAGCTGACAGCTCAGCGTGGGATCGGGCCGGATCAGCTTAAAAAAAGGCATGTACTGTATAGGGATTTCTTTTTTACAGGGTTAGATAGGTTAGTGTTAGATCGTCCATGTCTATAGATGTGGAGATTATAGTGTTAGGGTGCACTTATCCTTTAACGCTAAACCTAATCTTTTCTTGATAAAGAGAGTCATGTAAACACCATTCACCATTTTAGACTATTGCATCTACGCTCCCCACGGTGAAATTCGAAGATGATTTTAACAAAATTCCCAAAAAGGCTAAATTGGCAATCACTCTGTCTGCTCCTCCCTACACCCACAAAAAATATATATATATACAGTTGTGCTCATAAGTTTACACACCCTGGCAGAATTTATGATTCTTGGCCATTTTTCAGACAATATGAATGATAACACAAAAACGTTTCTTTCACTCATGATTAGTGTTTGGCTGAAGCCATTTATTATCAATCATCTGTGTTTACTCTTTTTAAAACATAATCACAACAGAAACTACCCAAATGACCCTGATCAAAAGTTTACATACCCTGGTGATTTTGGCCCAATAACATGCACACAAGTTGAAACAAAGGGGTTTGAATGGCTATTAAAGGTAACCATCCTCACCTGTGATCTGTTTGCTTGTAATTAGTGTGTGTGTATAAAAAGTCAATGAGTGTCTGGACTCCTGACAGACCCTTGCATCTTTCATCCAGTGCTGCACTGACGTTTCTGGATTCTGAGTCATGGGGGAAGCAAAAGAATTGTCAAAGGATCTGCGGGAAAAGGTAGTTGAACTGTATAAAACAGGAAAGGGATATAAAAAGATATCCAAGGAATTGAGAATGCCCATGGGACATACTTGGACATTCCAACATGACAATGATCCAAAACACAAGGCCAAGTCGACCTATAATTGGGTAAAGTGAAGGTTCTGAAGTGGTCATTTCAGTCTCCTGACCTCAATATCATTGAGCCACTCTGGGGAGATCTAAAAAATGTGCAGTTCATGCAAGACAGTCCTAGACTTTACAGGAACTGGAGGCTTTTTGCCAAGAGGAATGGGCAGCTTTACCATCTGAGAAGATAAAGAGCCTCATCCACAAATACCACAAAAGACTTCAAGCTGTCATTGATATTAAAAGGGGCAAAACGCGGTATTAAGGACTGGGGTATGTAAACTTTTGATCAGAGTCATTTGGATAGTTTCTGTTGTGATTATGATTTAAAAAGGTAAACACAGTTGATTGATAACAAATGGCTTCAGCCAAACACTAACCATGAGTGAAAGAAATGTTTTTGTGTTATCATTCATATTCTCTGAAAAATGGCCACAAAATCATAAATTCTGCATGGGTATGTAAACTTATGAGCACAACTGTATATACAGCGGGTAAAATAAGTATTGAACGCGTCACCATTTTTCTAGGTAAATATATTTCTAAAGGTGCTATTGACATGAAATGTTCCCCACATGTCGGTAGCAACCCATGCAATCCATACATACAAAGACATCAAAACAAATATGTTCAGAAATTAAGTTATGTGTAATAAAATAGAATGGCACAGGGAAAAAGTATTGAACACATGAAGAAAGAGATGTGCAAAAAGGAATGGAAAGCCAAGACATCAGCCGTAATCTATCAGTAATTAGAAAGCAATCCTGCCCTTGTCAGTGCTAATTAATAACAGCTGGTTCAGTCTCAACTGATGGTTTATAAAAAGGTGTCTCATTACCAAGGTGTCACACAAGAAACATCTCAAGACGAGTAAAAGCAAAGAGCCCTCTGAAGACCTTCGCAAACCTTATTGCTGCAAAGCTTACTGATGGCATTGGTTACTGAAGAATTTCTAAACTTCTGAATGTTCCAGTGAGCACTGTTGGAGCCATAATCTGGAAGTTTACCATAATCTGTCCACTACTAGGTGCTCCTCACAAGATTTCTAACAGAGGAGTGAAAAGAATTATCAAAAGAGTTGTCCAAGAGCCATGGACCACTCGTGGAGAGCTTCAGAAAGACCTGGAATAAGCAGGTACAATTGTTTCAAAGAAAAAATGAAAAGGAATGCACCCAACCGCCATGGCCTGTATGCACGCTCACCACATAAGACTCCATTGCTGAAGAAAAAGCACGTTGAAGCTCATGTAAAGATTGCTGCTTAACATTTAGACAAGCCTGTGAAATACTGGGATAATATAGTCTGGTCAGATGAGATCAAATTGAACTCTTTGGATGACATAATACACACCATGTTTGGATGGCACTGCACATCACCCCCATATCAACAGTGAAGTTTGGAGGTGGGAACATCATGGTGTGGGGCTGTTTTTCACCATACGGTACTGGCAAACTTCATATCATTGAAGGAAGGATGAATGGAAAAATGTACCAAGACATTCTTCATAAAAATCTGCTGCCATCTACCAGGATGATGAAGATGAAACAAGGGTGGACATTTCAGCAAGACAATGATCCCAAACACAAAGCCAAGGAAACTCTCAAATGGTTTCAAAATAATATAATAAAACTGCTAGAATGGCTCAGCCAATCACCTGACTTGAATCCAATAGAAAATCTATGGAAAGAACTAAAGATCAGAGTTCATAGAAGAGGCCCATGGAACCTTCAAGAATTGAAGACTGTGTGGAAGAGTGGGCCAAAATCACCTGAGCAACGCATGAGACTAGTTTCTCCATACAAGGGGTGTCTGTGTTATTCCATTTTGTCATTCCATTTTATTACACATAACTTCATTACTGAACTTATTTGTTTTGGTTTCTTTGTATGTATGGATTACATTCTGACAAAGCACACTAGTCATGTGAAATGTGTCACCTGCTTTCCCCTGCTGTACACCATGGTATGTTGATTTTACATTTTGGAATAAATCGTTATTGCATCGTGTACGGGAGTGCTGTCATCCTTTGTTTTTCTCTTATATGGATTACATGGGTAGTTAAAAATTTCATGTCAATTGAAATATATGTACCTAGAAAAATGGTGATATGTTCAATACATATACATATATATATATATATATATATATAATCTCTTTGACCAGAAATCCCCCTGAAAAATAGCAGTGCACTACTTGTGCCTTCAGCCCCATTGCTGTATACAGTACCTGCAGCGTGAGATCATCTATGGCCCGCTGAATGATTTTGCCTGGAATACAGGTCATCGGGTCAGCCAAAGGTCTCCATTTCTCCCCAATTTCCCCAGCTCTACGCTCTCCGGTGCAGCTGTCATTGTACCATTGTTGGTAATAACAACCATTCATGTGTTTGCCCCACCATTTACAAGAGGATGGCACTTCTTCCATCCAGACCTGATAGGGACTCCGATGTAAGGGGGAACTCTGAAGTCTCGGGGACTCTGTGACCCTGATGTAAGAGGGGACTCTCATGTAAATGAGAATCTGATAGGGACTGTGATGTAAGGGTGGACTTTGTTGGGGACACTGATGTAAGGGTGGACTTTGTTGGGGACACTGATTTAAGTTTAGACTTTATCGGGGATCCTGATGTAAGAGGGGTCTCTGATTGGGACCCTGATGTAAGGGTGGACTTTGTTGGGGACACTGATGTAAGAGGGGACTCTGATGGGGACCATGATGTCAGGGTGGATTTTGTTGGGGACCCTGATGTAAGGGTGGACTTTGTTGGGGACACTGATTTAAGGTTGGACTTTATTGGGGAGCCTGATGTAAGAGGGGACTCTGATTGGGACCCTGATGTAAGGGTGGACTTTGTTGGGGACCCTGATGTAAGGGTAAACTTTGTTGGGGACACTGATGTAAGAAGGGACTCTGATGGGGACCCTGATGTAAGGGTGGACTTTGTTGGGGACCCTGATGTAAGGGTGGACTTTGTTGGGGATACTGATTTAAGGTTGGACTTTATTGTGGATCCTGATGTAAGAGGGGACTCTGATTGGGACCCTGATGTAAGGGTGGACTTTGTTGAGGAAACTAATGTAAGAGGGGACTCTGATGGGGACCCTGATGTAAGGGTGGACTTTGTTGGGGACCCTGATGTAAGGGTGGACTAAATCATCTATGGCCCGCTGAATGATTTTGCCTGGAATACAGGTCCTCAGGTCAGCCAAAGGTCTCCATTTCCCCCAATTTCCCCAGCTCTCCGCTCTCCAGTGCAGCTGTCATTGTACCATTGTTGGTAATAACAACCAATCACGTGTTTGTCCCACCATTTACAAGAAGATGGCACTTTTTCCATCCAGGCCTGATGGGGACTCCAATGTAAGGGAGAACTCTGTCTAGGGGACTCTGATTGTGACCCTGATGTAAGAGGGGACTCTCATGTAAATGAGAATCTAATGGGGTGGACTTTGTTGGGGACACTGATGTAAGGGTGGACTTTGTTGGGGACACTGATTTAAGGTTGGACTTTATTGGGGGGCCTGATGTAAGAGCAGTCTCTGATTGGGACCCTGATGTAAGGATGGACTTTGTTGGGGACACTGATGTAAGAGGGGACTCTGAAGGGGACCCTGATGTAAGGGTGGACTTTGTTGGGGAGCCTGATGTAAGAGGGGACTCTGATGGGGACCCTGATGTAAGGGCAGACTCTGTTGGGGAAACTGATGTATGAGGGGACTCTGGTGGGGACCCTGATATAAGGGTGGACTTTGTTTGGGACCCTGATGTATAGGTGGACTTTGTTGGGGACACTGATGTGAGGTTGGACTTTATTGGGGAGCATGATGTAAGAGGCGAGTCTGATGGGGACCCTGATATAATGGTGGACTTTGTTGAGGACACTGATGTAAGGTTGAACTTTATTGGGAAGCCTGATGGGGACCCTGATGTAAGGTTGGACTTTATTGGGGAGCCTGATGTAAGAGGCGAGTCTGATGGGGACCCTGATGTAATGGTGGCCTTTGTTGGGGACAATGATGTAAGGTTGAACTTTATTGGGAATCCTGATGGGGACGCTGATGTAAGGGTGGACTTTGTTGGGGACACTGATGTAAGAGGGGACTCTGATGGGGACCCTGATGAGAGGGTAGACTTTGTTGGGGACCCTGATGTAAGGGTGGACTTTGTTGAGGACACTGATGTAAGGTTGAACTTTATTGGGAAGCCTGATGGGGACCCTGATGTAAGGTTGGACTTTATTGGGGAGCCTGATGTAAGAGGCGAGTCTGATGGGGACCCTGATGTAATGGTGGCCTTTGTTGGGGACAATGATGTAAGGTTGAACTTTATTGGGAATCCTGATGGGGACGCTGATGTAAGGGTGGACTTTGTTGGGGACACTGATGTAAGAGGGGACTCTGATGGGGACCCTGATGAGAGGGTAGACTTTGTTGGGGACCCTGATGTAAGGGTGGGCTTTATTGGGGAGCCTGATGTAAGAGGAGACCCTGATGTAAGGGTGGACTTTGTTGGGGACCCTGATGTAAGGGTAAACTTTGTTGGGGACACTGATGTAAGAAGGGACTCTGATGGGGACCCTGATGTAAGGGTGGACTTTGTTGGGGACCCTGATGTAAGGGTGGACATTGTTGGGGATACTGATTTAAGGTTGGACTTTATTGTGGAGCCTGATGTAAGAGGGGACTCTGATTGGGACCCTGATGTAAGGGTGGACTTTGTTGAGGAAACTAATGTAAGAGGGGACTCTGATGGGGACCCTGATGTAAGGGTGGACTTTGTTGGGGACCCTGATGTAAGGGTGGACTAAATCATCTATGGCCCGCTGAATGATTTTGCCTGCAATACAGGTCCTCAGGTCAGCCAAAGGTCTCCATTTCCCCCAATTTCCCCAGCTCTCCGCTCTCCAGTGCAGCTGTCATTGTACCATTGTTGGTAATAACAACCAATCACGTGTTTGTCCCACCATTTACAAGAAGATGGCACTTTTTCCATCCAGGCCTGATGGGGACTCCAATGTAAGGGAGAACTCTGTCTAGGGGACTCTGATTGTGACCCTGATGTAAGAGGGGACTCTCATGTAAATGAGAATCTAATGGGGTGGACTTTGTTGGGGACACTGATGTAAGGGTGGACTTTGTTGGGGACACTGATTTAAGGTTGGACTTTATTGGGGGGCCTGATGTAAGAGCAGTCTCTGATTGGGACCCTGATGTAAGGATGGACTTTGTTGGGGACACTGATGTAAGAGGGGACTCTGAAGGGGACCCTGATGTAAGGGTGGACTTTGTTGGGGAGCCTGATGTAAGAGGGGACTCTGATGGGGACCCTGATGTAAGGGCAGACTCTGTTGGGGAAACTGATGTATGAGGGGACTCTGGTGGGGACCCTGATATAAGGGTGGACTTTGTTTGGGACCCTGATGTATAGGTGGACTTTGTTGGGGACACTGATGTGAGGTTGGACTTTATTGGGGAGCATGATGTAAGAGGCGAGTCTGATGGGGACCCTGATATAATGGTGGACTTTGTTGAGGACACTGATGTAAGGTTGAACTTTATTGGGAAGCCTGATGGGGACCCTGATGTAAGGTTGGACTTTATTGGGGAGCCTGATGTAAGAGGCGAGTCTGATGGGGACCCTGATGTAATGGTGGCCTTTGTTGGGGACAATGATGTAAGGTTGAACTTTATTGGGAATCCTGATGGGGACGCTGATGTAAGAGTGGACTTTGTTGGGGACACTGATGTAAGAGGGGACTCTGATGGGGACCCTGATAAGAGGGTAGACTTTGTTGGGGACCCTGATGTAAGGGTGGGCTTTATTGGGGAGCCTGATGTAAGAGGAGACCCTGATGTAAGGGTGAATTTTGTTGGGGACACAGATGTAAGGGTGGACTTTGATGTGCACACTAATGCTAGAGTCTATTTTGATGGGGACCCTGATATCAGGGGGGACACTGCTGGGTTTGAGTTTATCTGGAATTTCTTTGCTTCTCTGAACTTTTTTCTGTTGTTTTAAATAGTCTGATGCTGATTACAAAAAAGACTCCAAATATAAGACATGCATGCATTTGAACTTTATTTATTCGTTTGTAAAACTGATTTATATTTTCCGGCCCACAAATATTTGTAAAATACACCTTGTGCCCCTCGTACATAAAAGTTTGGAAACCCCTGATCTAAGGCAATGCTGCCTCAGACTGCTAGTCTCACTAGATTTGGAGTGAGAATTGGTGATACTGTATAACTATTCTGAGGCTCACTGTTCTCATCTTCTGGAGAGGAAGCTGTACCTGGGGACCTACAGTGCAAGGATCTCCCTGCTTCTGTGTGATCCATTCTGTGGTCCTGTGATTCCCCTACTAGTCATCATCATGTCTCCAGCCATCGGGAGGGCATAATGAGAAAGCAAAGTCTTGCTCCTCTAGCAAGATGGCGGCCTCCACAGGGCTTCAGTGCATAACAAGGAATTGTAATGTGGGAAATATCAGCTACAGAGAGACCACGGGCAATACTAATGAGTGATCCTTTATGCTCTGTCTGCCTTTTTTTTTTTGGGGCACAGCTTCCACAGTTCGGGTTCTCTTTAGGGCGAGCACTGCAAAACCATTTAGTCAAGCATAATGTACATAGTTTTCCTTTAATTGTCCCTCGCCATTGACCACATAAGCACTAGTGGGCTGACCTTTTCCTCGCACACGCCCGCAATTATAGCCTGCTTGGCAAGCACTTCACTGAAATCAATGAATCCGAGCTCATAAAGAACTCAAAAATATGTTTTTCTTTCTATAAAATCCGTGTGATGCCCAGGACGTTATTGAGGAGAATGGGTTGCCGTGGCAACAGATGGGCCTCGCTAGACCATCGCACTGATCTTAAGTCTAATTGTTAAATGACATGCGAAAAATACTGCAGACTGCTGACTAAAACATTACCAATGTGCCAATTAAGGTGTTTTTTTTAATATTTTCCCCTGATAATACCGTAAAAAGGATTAGGAAATCAATGTACAGTGCTTAGCCAAAAAAAAAAAAAGGTTTTACATATACAGACTTGCTTAATGCAAAAACACAGTTAAGTTTGTTACAGCCATTCAGAACAGTTCACCTGTGTGGTGGTTTAGCATAATCGCCACACACATGTAATACTCGGCAAATATCACATGACTGGAGATTCATGCCTGCTCCCGTCCTAGAGATAATGCCAAAGTCCTTTTAGTATGGGCTGCTGAATTGTTCGAAAATGAGAGCCAATGTCAGAAAAAACGAGTATGTGGCCATGCCCAAAGATCTGCTCAGAACAGTCCACGGACCAGTGCACAGGATTAGGGCTGTGCGCATTAAAGTGAAATAGCGTGCACTCCTGGTATTGACTTTGGCACCCAGTAGTCTATTTAAAGCTTAGCAGGACCCAGGGAAATTACTGAGAGGTCATCAGCTACTGTGACCCATTACCAGACCCGTTTTTTCTGATTCATCTGCACTCAACCTGTTTTCCCCTCTGACTTCTTCTGATCTTGATCCTCTCATTTTCTGACCTCTGGCCTGTGATCTGACTTCGCTTGTGTGACAGACCCAACCAGGACAGGAGCTTTTGGAGGGGACTGCAGGGTTGCCTCTTGCCTACTGACTATGGGCCCTGGCATTTGAGGGAGCTACAAGCATTCAGGAAGATGTCCTGTTATATAATGCAGGATGACATGTTATTACCACATTTAAGTCAAGGAAGCCATGATGGTCTCTGTCAACTTGAAACTCAGTGGGAAGATGGATGTGAAAGGAAATCTGGTTAATGAGATCTGTTGCCGGACTGTCTGGGGTGGGCACTCCCTGACTAATCAAGGCCTGTCTAGGGGCCTAGCTGTTAAAGTGATTTTAAACCCTGTCACACCACTTGTACTTACAGGTAAGCCTATAATAAGGATTACCTGTAGATACTGTAAATATCTCCTAAACCTGCACAGTTTAGGAGATATTTACCATATACGCTTGCGCCGACGCTTGCGCCCTCCGTGCTGTTTCTTCACTAGCAAGTGCCGTGACTGATGGCTCCCGCGACTCCAGCCAGTCACAGAGCGGGAGCCTGCGGCCCCGGAGGGAAAAGGGCGAAGATGGATGCGGCCACCAGCGGGGACAACGCGGGCTTCTTTTGCAGGTAAGTTCCACATACTGGGCATGGGCTAGTATGCATACTAGCCCGTTATGCTTTTACTTTGCAGGGGAAAAAAGAGGAAGTAAAACCCATCAGGGTTTACTTCCTCTTTAATTAGCTTGCTGGGTAATTAATTAGCTGCTGATTGGATTGCTATTTGATTAGATCGCTGCAAGCTGTTTATTAGATGTACTGTTATGCCACGTACACGCGAGCAGAATGTCCGACAGAAAAAGTCAGACGGAAGCTTTTCATCGTATATTCCGATCGTGTGTATGCCTCATCTGACTTTCTATTTAGAAAATTCTGACGGACCTAGAAATGGAACATGTTCTAAATCTTTCCGACGGACCCAATTCCTATCGGGAAAACCGATCGTCTGTATGCTGTTCCGACGGACCAAAAACGATGCATGCTCTGAAGCAAGTACGAGACGGAAGCTATATTGGCTACTGGCTATTGAACTTCCTTTTTCTAGTCCCGTTGTACGTGTTGTACGTCACTGCGTTCTTGACGGTTGGACTTTAGTCAGACTTTGGTTTGACCGTGTGTAGGCAAGACCACTTGATTGAAATTCCGTCGGAGTTCCATCTGTGAAACCTTCGGAGTTTATTCCGACGGCAAAACCTGTCGTGTGTACAGGGCATTAGGTGTACTGATATTACTGTTTAAAGTTTGCGTTGTTTAGGATAACGTGCTCAAGCTCTTATCTGAGTTTGTGTGGTATAAATTCTGTGTGAACTTACAGTAAAGAGTTCCAGTTTGCATCTAAGCTAATGTCATCTAGTTCTTGGGTGCAATTCTCAGCTTTCATGCCTAGTTCCTGGTTCAAGAGTGGAGGAAGCTGAATCTTGGCGGAGGCACCCAGGTGGAGTGCCAGGGGATCTGTCACAGCCTGTTTCCTGTCAAGTTGGTGCTGTTTCCTGCCTGTGTGATACTGACCCTGCGCCTATCTTCTGTTTCTGCCTTTGTCTCTTGAATCTGCATGTCTGTTGCTCAGTTGTTGCCAGTGTCTGCTTGCCTGACTTGCCTGCACGAAGTCTAAAGGCCAGCCAGTGTTCTACAAGAGACCCCCTTGCGGAAGTTTCACCCCCCCCAGGTTCAACTTCTGGAGGCCAACCCGCAAGGACTGGAGGTGAACAGCAAGAGGCGTACAGCTAATACTGGAGAAAACAAGAACTGTGCTGCAGAGACACTAATCAGGTCAAAGGGCCGAAGACTGTGGCAGGCAGCAGACAGGTAAATCCAGGGGAAAATGTATAATTAACAAATATTATTATTGGGCTTAGGATATATTTATTGGGCTTAGTATCATGAGCTTTGTGTGTGTCAGCAGCTATATTATACTGTATATTCACACCAAAGTGCAGAACATTTTTTTGTTTCTATCTCGTTTATATCTGGAGTCATGGCTGACATCCACCTTTTGGTTTGGATGCCAGGAGGTGTCTTCATGTGACTGCTGCTCTTTTGCAAGGTATAATACATTACTTATGTCCTTTTCTTTACCTATTATTATAGGCCCAGTGTTTGGATTATAAGCATTGCACTTATGCACATTCGTGAACCAGATGATTTATCTAATGCCGCGTACACACGATCGGAAATTCGGCCCGCAAAAGACCGATGAGAACCTTTCGTCGGAAAATGTGACCGTGTGTATGCTCCATCGGACTTTTGCTGGCTGAATTTCAGCCAGCAAAAGACTTAGAGCATGTTCTTAATTTTTCGGTCGGAAAAAGTTCCTATCCGAAAATGCGATCGTCTGTAGAAATTCCGACACGCAAAATTCCTACGCATGCTCGGAAACAATTCGACGCATGCTTGGAAGCGTTGAACTTCATTTTCTCGGCTCGTCGTAGTGTTGTAGGTCACCGCGTTCTTGGCGGTCGGAAGTTCAGCGAACTTTTGCGTGACCGTGTGTATGCAAGGCAAGCTTGAGCGGAATCCCATCGGAAAAGCCATCATATCTTTTTCTGATGAAAATTCTGATCGTGTGTACGCGGCATAAGGATAATATCATCTTCTTTAATACTGATGTATATACGACAAGGAACAAATGAGGATTTGTTTAAACTAGGCACTCAAGTATATGTATATCAAGTTTATTATCATATACATGGAATATACATTTTTTTTGCCTCGGTATGTGCTTCTATGCCTGGGATTAATTTATGCCTTTGTATTTGGTAACAGTATTGAAATATAATTAACATATGATCCATCATTAAAACATAAACTAAGAAATACATCAAAATTGATAGGAATCTATATACTATCTATATATCTATCTATCTATATCGATACTCTATGATACTAGTTTGTATACTCATACGACTAATTCATTGCTTTGCATTTATTACTTTTTTAGTTTGTACCATCTCCATATTTTCAAACCATCTTTGCACCACTAGCCTGTCCCTATTTGGCACAGGTAGGATGCATTATTCATTGAAATATTTAAATATATGGTTACAGTATCTATTTTAATCTAACAAAGTCCTAATCATGTTTACTCTGTGCTATACTTTTTTACCCACAGTGTGACGCTCTCTCTTTTTTGGCTTCAGTGTCCTTAGCGGTCCTTTGCCCCTTGGGGAGTCTGGCATTATTTCATTTCCATCATTTCTATGCAATAATAATGCATATTAACAAGACTAGCTACTTCAAGCAGGAGGTTTATGGAGACACAGTCGTGTCTATGTTTGTTTTTAATAGTTCTTTGGAATATTTTCATTTGTGACACCACTACAATATACGTGAGTTTGTTCAAAATACATTTAATGCAGATATGTATTATATCATTGATTGCTATATAATTTTTGTGACCCTTTGTAACCACTATATTGTAGATACACGACTGACCTTCTCATAACACCCCTGAAGAAAGTGACATTTGATACTCTGAAACGCGTCGGGTAAACTTAGAGAATCTCATAGTGCAACCTGTGTGGTGATTTTGTGTACAGCAACTGTAATTCCAATGCATTTTATGGGTATTTTTTTGTATCATGTTTAATAAATTATACTCTTTTCAATAATTTAGTGCCTTTAAAGCGGCGTTCCACCCAAAAATGGAACTTCCACTTTAAGGGAAGGTGACCCCCTGACATGCCACATTTGGCATGCCATTTTTTGGGGGGGGGGGAGCGGAAACCCTCTTTTTAGAGGGTTCCAGCTCCCACTTCCTCCCGGGGCTCCACTGCGCCGGAAGTCAGCTCACCTCTCCCCCCCTCCCTTTTGGCAATCATCTGGAACATGTCACAGGTCCCAGATGATTGCCCGGCCAGTCACAGTGCACCGCGTGTCTCGCGCATGCGCAGTGCGTGCCCGGCTGTGAAGCCACAGCCGGGCGCCCACAGTGACAATGCTGGCGCCGCAGAGAGGAGGGGAAGATGAATGGGGCTTCATTCCCCCGCATCGCTGGACCCTGGGACAGGTAATTGTCTGATTATTAAAAGTCAGTAGCTGCAGTATTTGTAGCTGCTGACTTTTTTTTTTTTTTTTTTTAAGCGGGACTCCGCTTTAAAGTCCATTTAGGGGGTTTTCTTCCTATTTTTGTGTCTAAATCTGTGGGAAGAGCCAAAGTCAGTACACAAGAAGTCAATGTAGCACCCTCCTAGGTAGGTTGCTAGGATCATAGGTAAATTTATTTTTGGCCCCTCTGTAATCATTGGAGCAGCTATTGATTTCTATGGGCTGTTCCAGATTTCACAGGTTGAAAGGTTTGATTCCTTCCCCCTGGATTCTGGAGGGTTCCAGAACATAGAGGGCTGGGAAAGTCAATATTTTGTGTGCTGCAGCCAATCCCTGGGGATGTGTGCTCAGTAGGTGGCTGGGGGGAACATAAATTGTGCAGGCCCCTTCTTGTCCTGCTGGTGAAGTTTCCAGGCTCAGGTGCTGCTGCCACTTTGAGGCAGTTCTACTGGAGTCTGCTGATGTTCGACATTACCTTTGGAGATAACAGAACCTGGAGATCCAGGTTCTTGTCTGGAGAACTCACTGAAGAGTGGCTGGTAGAGGCTGGAAGGTGTAAAGCTGCCCTGGGACATTGTGAGTATGGGCCTGAGCTCAGGATCCTAGTGACTGTGCGCTGCTCTACTTTTGGGGTGCCAGCGATAGTTCTCTCTCTCTGAGACAGCTATTACAGGGTCTCTGTTCTGGCCTTCCCGTTTGTTTCTGGATTAAAGACTGTTTAAAGAAGTTTCACCTAGTGAAATGTGTCCTCCAGTCAGCATGTTTAGAGTATCCCATACCACCCAAACCCTTCTCCTGTTACAAGTTCTACAAGCAATAAATCTTTAAAAGACCTTCCCCCTAGACTGTTTATAGGAGTCAGAATGAATGCACCGTTATTTGTGTGATTGGTGGTCTCTGTACTGTTTGGGGAAGAACCAGTTAAAATCAGTGACTTATTAATGCTATGTTCTTATTTTTTTTCTTTGCCAATATAAAAAACCTAATAAAGAATTATATGATTCAAAATCAGCGGCTCCTACAGGGGTAGTGCTACATCAGTCATGAGGCAGGAAGCAAAGGTACTGGGAAGTAGCTCAGGGGCAAACAGAATGGTGCTTGGAAGCTCTGAGGAAGCAAAAAGGAAACTTTAAATAGACGGGCCCCTTTTAAGAGTCACACACCGATGACATCATCGTCCGCAACGCTGGCCGAAAGAGGGGGGAACTGACAAATATACTAGTTCTGCATTTGGAAACAGATCTCCATTGTACACAGGGCTTTTTTTCTCAGAAAATAGGTACAGGAACTCAACCACGACCCCCCCCCCCTCCCCACCACCACCACCAAAAAACCCCTCCCCCACACACACCCACACCCTCCAACCTGCATCAAATTGTGGGTGTTGTTAAATCTCACAAACGGTGGAAGGGTCTAAAGCCTAGTACATATGGGCCAAATGTCAGGTGGCATCAGCTGGTTCAATAAAAACCATTTGACCCGTATGTCAGACGGCCCAACAGAGGCCAGCCGACGGCCGTTCGGCTGGCTTCTTTCGGACCAGCATGCTGGAAAATCAGCAGCCGATTGTTAGTACAGTGGCTCCGAGCTAAGCTGTCTGCCTAAGTTTTTTTTTGTTCAACCCATTGGGTTAAATGAAAAAAAAAAAAGATAGCGTGTATTAGGCTTTAAAGGGGCATTAAACACCAAGAGTGCATTATGTACAGAGTGTAGAGTTATGGGGGGGTTACACACAGAGTGCAGAGTTTGGAAGTTCATTATGTACATAGTGCAGAGTTCAGGGTGCGCTGCATACAGTGTGCAGTGTTCAGGGGCGCTTTGCATACAGAGTGCAGAGTTTGTGGGTGCGCTGCATACAGAGTGCAGAGTTCAGGGGTGTGCTGCATACAGAGTGCAGATTTCAGGGGTGCGCTGCATAGAGAGTGCAGGGTTCAGCCTTCTTCCACAGCTGCTTACCTCTGCATCCTCTTGCATCCACATCTCACTTTCACACTGCTTCAGCTCTGACCTCTGCATGCAACCCTCCTCTCCACTGCCACTCATAATCTCCCACTTCCTTAAAAGCTCCACCATCTTCCACGTGTCTAACATTTGTTGTCACGTTAAGCACTCTGTCGGTTTTAGTACCTTCCAGAATACTGTAGCTCTGCCTCTCTCACTTGTGGGGAGATCATCCAGTGGGGATTCCGGCATCTGCACTGCACCCAGAGCACCTGCATCTCCCTTGTCCTGATCCTGCACTTAGTGGGAGCCACTCAGGAGATCAGATCTGTGGGTGGCGTTGGGAGACAAGCTGTCACTTGTAAACATAGAAGCTGGACTTCTGTATTTACAAGTGATAATGGTGAGCAGGGAGCAGAGGGCCAGAGCCAGAAGTGGTGGAACTGAGTTCCACCAAGTTCCAGCTGAAAAAAAGTCCTGATTGTACATGATCCTTCAGTGCTCTGGGGCAGTCAATTTTATACCTGGTGTGATGAACTCATTGATCCTATTATATCTCAAAGGTGTGTTCAATATAAATTACTCAAGTAGCTCACTCTACACTCACAGCTTGCAGTGCAGAGCTTGTCAACCAGGGTTGCAGACCACCCACGTGTCTGTTTCCAGTACTGATGGGTCATCTGCCTATCACAGACAGGTGGAGGAGACTCTTTGAAGAGAGAGGCAAGTACGGTCCCCACATAAGCAAGCTTCACGGACTGTTCTCAGCTCCCACCAGGAGGAAAATACAGGCTAATCTGTGATGTTGCTCCCTGGGCCCTGGATCCTGTGTCTGGTGCTCACCAAGGCATATGCGGCAATGCGTTAAGTATGCCCTACAGACTTAGGGCCAAGGTCCACTGGTCTAATGGAACCCAATCACTGAAGATCCCTTGCCCAGGTGTGCATCTCCAGTACCCTAGGGGTTTGTCAGTGGAACACCATCTGCAACATTTTCAGTCACAGGTGGGTGATGGGAGAGGATCATTTATTGTTTGAACTTGGCACTATTTTTTTGTTTCCCAGGATTCTTCCCCCACTGACCCTGCAACCATCTACTAGGTCCTACTTGCAGTGCATACATGTGCCATTTTGGGACGTGCACACAGCTTTGGCTTAGCCACCTCTGCTGCTGCATGGGGGTGTACCAGTGATCCCTTGGGATGTGTCTTCTGGTCTCCCCGCTGCCTTTAGTGATAGCCACCCCTTCTGCCCTGCAGTGTATTATGAGTACCTCTAGGGGAGTAGTCTCACATCTGTACCAGTCTCACATCTGTACCATGGCTTATCATAGGCGCAAGGGGGTGGCCCTGGGGGGGGTCCTGCCAAATCTTGTTCGGCTAACAATGCAGCGTTGTCTTCAGCATTTCTCCCAAGGGTCCTGACAATGTCAGTCTGAACCAATGCTCCTCAAAAGCCTCCTTAAAGCGGGGGTCCACCTATCTATCCTTTTTTTTTTTTTTTGGAGTTCATTCACAAACTTTTCTTCTCATGATTATCTACTCACATGTTCTGTGTAATAAGTCCGCCTGTGTCCGATTTCGTTGTAAAGAATAACTTATAAAATTCACTGAAGGCGGTTTCCATCTTCATTGTGGGCATTTGAAGCCCACAAGCATGTATTTCCTGGATGCGGTGAATGCTGTGCTCCCAGCATTCACTGAGATGTTATGATGACGCTGTTGCACAATGCATGCTGGGAAGCCTGAGACTAGCTCCCAGGGGACTGTGGGAGGTCTGGGAGAGACTAGAAACACGCCTACTCCCATGGGAGGTAAACCAGGAAGTGCTAAGATTAGAAAAAAAGTAATTACGGCGATTTAAATTTTTTTACACAGCATGTCAGCATCTAGGCAAGGAAGAGAATGCATAGAGATAATGTTCAAAATTTGGGTGGAACCCCGCTTTAACTATTTTTTGGTGTGGCTCCCTCCTCTTGTTTGTCAAGGTAGGACATTTCTGCTACCATTCCAGAATGTATGATCAGCTTTCGGTCTTGTCTTCTGCCCACATGGGTTACAAGGATATCCCCTTACCTCTTCCCCAGAGTCTGTCTGTGATCTTCCTCTAATAGTAGCTGCTTCTTCCAATTCAGCTGAGCAAGATGAGCATAGTCCTTTGTCATTTTCTGGGGAGTCAGCACTTGATGGCAGTCAGAATTCTGACATACTGTATCTGCAAGGCTTAAAGAAATTATTTTGGTCCTTCTTGCTGCATTACGCATGCGCCTTGACTTAGAGCTCCCTGCCTCAACCTTGCCAATGGTCACCAACCTGAACTATCTAAAAATGGCTGCTAAAGACTTTCCTGTACACTTGCCGGCACAGCCTGCTTTGAGCAGTGACTGGCCTCAACCTGCTCCTCCCAAGCATTTTGCTCTGCAGTATCCTATTGAAGGATGATTTCTGAAAAAAAAAAAAAAAGGCTGTCCTTTTTGTGGACTTGGCTGTTTCCTATTTCAACAAGACCTTACCTGTTCCCATTGAAGATATTCCTGTGTAAGGTCTTAGTGGATAAATATTTGGAAGCCCTCTTTCTTGCTTCCAGGCCCTGCCATGCAACCTGCTGTTGAGACCATGTACATCTGACAAACTCTGACCTTGTGGTCCAAGGCCATGTTTCATGATCCTGGTTCTACACTTACGGATCTTTCTGTTCCTTAGCCTCTGGTGTCCATTCTTGTGCCCCTGCCCTATTGAGAAAATAGGCTAGCAGAAATGATCCAACAAATTTCCAGAATGGGCACTCTTTCAGTATATGCAAAGAATCCTTTGGTTTAAATGTTGGTCTGCAGAGATTCAGTGCAAGCAGTGTCTCTTGAGGATGCCTTTTAACAGGAAACACCTTTTCAGAGAATCCCTTGACATCTTTATTAAGGACATCTCAGAAGCTTGCCCCTGCAATGTTGTCTCCAGGGTATACAAACTCGAATTTCGGTCCCTGCCTCCTCCCTTCCTCATGTTGCCTGCGTTTCTTGGTGGACCTCCACACTGCTCGGGAGAAGCTCATTTCTTAAGGGGTCATAATCATGCTGCTGGAGGGAGAGGAGTTTATGGGTTTCTATTCCAGCTTGTTTATTTCCCCAAGGCAAATATAGGCGGCATCCGTCACAACAGATTTCTTTGGGTTCAAAAATGTAGTATGGAATCTTACCAACCAGTCATTGTTTGTTTCCATCCACCTGGGAGATTTTCTGGTCTCTGTGGACATCAAAGATGCTTACTTATACATCCCCATATTCCCAGCGCATCTAAGCTACCTGTGCTTTGCTATGAGCACACATCATTACGAATTTGGCTCAGTTCTTCACCAAGGTGCTAGCTGCTTTTCTTGCTCTGCTTCTCTCTCTCAGGGCATCACCATTGTGGGATATCTGAACAACCTCTTCTCTGAGAACAGTTGGTGCATGCTCTGTCGGGCAACGTGCCTGTCCAGACCCTACAAAGATTTAGGTGGATCCTGAATCTCTAGAATTCAGCACTAGAACCTGCTTTAAAAAATCTGGATCTCCTCCCATTGTCCCTTCAATGCTGGTAGTCTCACAGCTCAAGGAGAAGCGAATTTGATTCTTGCTTGGGCAGAAGTCATGTTCCAGCCTTGTCCACCATGAACATTTCAGGGATGGAATATTGGCAGGCAGACTTCCACAGTCATTAACATTTGTGATGTCTTCACCCTAAAGTGATTCTATACTTCTGTCAAAGGTGATGGACCAGGGGTCATTCCCCACCACTGAAAATTGATCACCATACCTTCCCTTGGAGAACGATCCCTTAGGTAGGATGTATAAGATACCTAAATCAACTGTTGGTGCAGGAAAGGAAGAACAGCTTTCACAAACCTGGACATCATGGTCTATGTTCCACTTTTCATCTGAGTCTTTACCCTGGTCCAAGGGAGATTCTGTTCCCATCTCTCCTGAGCCATGAAGGAGTGAATATGCTCTCTCTTTTTGTCAACCTGCTATGCTCCCGCTCCTTTGCCCTCTCTGTACTCTATGTTTTTGTTTTTGTTTTTTTATTCCTTTCTTTGGAATTGAATCCTATATTTGTCAATGATGTGTATCTCATTCTGGTGATCCTTACAGCATACACATCATTTTCTTGTTCTGAACAATTGAAGATTTGCTATGTTGTTGAATGTTACCTTAGTTATTATTATGACTCTGTTCTGTTCCTGACCTTTTGATATATTTTGTATTTGTACGCCTGCAGATTTATATACAAGATTATTATATGCTTTGTACTGGCTTTTTGTTTGTATTCACATCTTTTATACAATAAAATCAGATTGATCATAGGTGGTGGATCTTTTGGATTACAGGTTTGTCCTCAGGGCCAAGGATCTCTGGCTTTTGTGGTGAATGCCCTGGGTACTCTAACTGATAAGTTCAACCTGATGTATGCCTTTCCTCTTCTAAAGCTTCTTCCTCACCTGAGGATTGAGGAGAAATGCATTCTGGTGACTTTTCACTAAGCTGGCCCAGATGGCCTTGAGATTCAAACTCACTGGGCTCC
Organism: Aquarana catesbeiana; assembly: GCF_042186555.1. Taxonomy (NCBI): domain Eukaryota; kingdom Metazoa; phylum Chordata; class Amphibia; order Anura; family Ranidae; genus Aquarana; species Aquarana catesbeiana. The sequence continues at coordinate 683,090,438 of NC_133326.1, forward strand.
TGGTGGACTCGACTTGGGCCTTCCCAAATTGTCCAAATCTTCTATCCCCATGGCTGGTTTACCACCGTGCTTCTAAGTTACAAACAAATGGCCACTGCCCTACCTATAACTGGCCATCACAGCAAGGAGCACATGGAAGGGTGATGCATGTCAAACAAAACCAAAAAAAATTCCCACCTCAACTTACTAACCAGCCTGCAACCAACCAAATTATCATGTCTAACACTTTGCACACATATGAAAATACATGCGTAAGCTGCAGAGCCACTTCATAGCATCCCAGTATTATCTGCAGTCCTAACTCTATAGATTGGTGAGAGCCTCCATAGTAGAAGCACATGTATAATAATGGATAGATAGAGGGCAGGTAAGCCTGGAGGGAGTCAACCCCTCCTTAAAGGCAAAGGGGCACACTGGACACGCAGCATATAGTGCAATGGCCTGCAACCAACCGGTTTGTTGCAGGCTGGTTGGTAAGTTGAGCTGGGAATTTTCTTTGATTTTGTTTGACATGTGTCACCCTTCCATGTGCTCCTTGCTGCAAAGGCCAGTTATAGGTGGGGGCAGTGGCCAATTGTTTGTACTACTGGAATATTGGCGAGGGGGCGCACTGGACACCTTTGCTGCCATTGTGCTGTATGCTGGATGTCCAGTGTACCCCTGTGCCTTTAAGGAGGGCTGAGCTCTCTCCAGGCTTACCTGCCCTCTATCTATTCTGCTTCTAAGTTGCTGTTGAAGCCCAGATCCTGGTACCTTATTCAGTTATCCCTATGCTTTTTTCGACTTCTCACAAAGTCTACCATTGAACCTAGAAAGTATAATTTTTGCAGTGTGAGGAAAGGAATTTCCGTCCCAAGAAGTACTCCAGGGGTTGAATCCTGTCTGGTCTGGATCAAAATTTGGCCTTGAATACCATCAAATTTCAGCCTCAGCGATTCTCTTTCAGAGACCACTTGCTTCTCTTTCCTTTGTAAAGGCCTTTATTCAGGATATTGCTCACATTGTACCTGTATGCTCCCCAGCGATTCTAAAAGATCTCACCCTGGTTTTGTTGGCTCTTTAAAACTGCCACTTGAACCTTTTAGGGATATTCCTCTGCCTATCCTTACTCACGAGGTTGCTTTTCTTGTTGCCATTACTTCCACAAGGCAGGTTTCTGAATCCTTCACAGAGACAAGGTTGTATCAGGGCCCAAAGCCTCTTTACTTCCCAAGGTGGATTCTTCCTTTCACCTTATCCAGGGCATTGTTCCACCATCTCTGTCCTGCTCCTAAAAATCCTAAAGAGATTTCCCTCCACTGTCTGGATGTGGTATGCATTGTTCGAGTTTATCTCTCAGCTACAGCTACCTTTTGCCAGTCCGACTCTGTTTGTCATTCCCGCAGGTCCCCATAAGGGACAGCCAGCTTCTCTTTCCACTATCGCTAGGTGGGTTTGTCAGCTCATCATTCCAGCTTACATCCTCAGGGGAAAGCTTCCTTCTTTTCCAGCTGAAGCAAACTCTACTAAATCAATTGGTGATTCAGCAGCAGGCATCTGTTGCTCAGATTGCAAGGCTGTTGTCTGGTCTTCATTTTACAAGTTTGTTAAGTTTTACCAGGTGAGTGTTCATTGTTCAGGCCTTAGCTGGTGCTGGCATCGGTTGTAAGGTCATTCAGGTGTAGGCTCCCTTGAGCCGCCCATGTTACCCTATTTGTTTGTTCCTTGTGGGTCTGTTCACCTTTGGTTTGCTGTTGCCCAACCCTCAGTTTTTCTGCTTTTGGACATCCCAATGTTCCAGAGTATTTCATACTGTGCCCTGTAATGTAAGACTCAGAAAATAGACATTTTTTGTCTTGAAGTAATTTTTCTTTTCTTGGAGTACATTACAGAACACAGGTCCTTCCTCCATCATCTCATGATCCACTCTAATCATTGCTTGCTACTAAACTGAGGCATGCTGGGAGAGGGAGGGCCTATACTGAGCTATCCAATTTCCCTCATGGTGGCAGTATAACCCAATGTTCCAGAATACTTTATCATATAACCTGTAATGTGCAACAACGTAGGACTAAAATCCTATTGCATTTATATATACAGTAAATGTTCAATTTCATTCTTCTAGACCAGTGGTCTCCAAATTGCGGCCCGTGGGCTGGATGCGGCCCATTGCTTGCTTTTATCTGGCCCTTGGGGCATTATTCCCCCTCCCCCTGTCAGCAACAGTAGTTCCTGCCACTAACACTGACAACAGAGCACTATTCCTCCCAATGACACCAACGATGAGGCATTATTCCTCCCACTGACACCAATGATGAGGCAGTATTCCTCCCACTGACACCAACGCTGGGGCACTATTCCTCTCACTGACACCAACGATGGGGCACTATTTCTCCCACTGACACCAACGATGGGGCACTATTCCTCTCACTGACACCAACGATGGGGCACTATTCCTTCCACTGACACTAAGGATGGGGCACTATTCCTCCCAGTGGCACCAACGATGGGGCACTATTCCTCCCACTGATACCAACAATGGGGCAAGATGTTACACTGTTTACTTCCAGTGACACCAGGCCTTTTACTACTCCCACTCGTCACAGTCCAGCCCCTCTAAAGTTTGAAGGACACTGAACTGGCCCTTTGTTTAGAACATTTGGAGACCTCTGTTGTAGACCTTAAAAAAGAAATAGAATATATACCAAACACAACACTTTCTCTTCATTAATCTGGTCCTCAGCTACCTGAAAAGCTTTCTACTGGTGAAAAGAAAACATACCACGTTGGGTTTGGTCTTAACAAAAATTCCCGGCTCTTTCAACAGTCTGGATGGTAGAATCAGTTAGCAAAGAAAGGCATTCTGAGGAATTGTAGAGAAAATGAACCTCGTTTTTCGAAGTAACAATCAATACTAATAAGACAAGCATCATTACATGCTACCACTTGACTATTCAGCACTGCATCTAAAAAATATAAATCCTTTATCAATCTGCCATGATAATGCCAATTTACTTTGGATTCCGAGATGTCCTTCCAAGCCTGTAATAAGGGGAGGAGGAAAGAGGGATGTTACACCGTGACCTGTATACACACAGTACAGACACCACTACACCGTGTTCTGTATACACACAATACAGACACCGCTACACCGTGACCTGTATACACACAGTAAAGACACCGCTACACCGTGACCTGTATACACACAGTACAGACACCGCTACACCGTGACCTGTATACACACAGTACAGACACCGCTACACCTTGACCTGTATACACACAGTACAGACACCGCTACACCGTGACCTGTATACACACAGTACAGACACCACTACACCTTGACCTGTATACACACAGTACAGACACCGCTACACCGTGACCTGTATACACACAGTACAGACACCACTACACCGTGACCTGTATACACACAGTACAGACACTGCTACACCTTGACCTGTATACACACAGTACAGACACCGCTACACCGTGACCTGTATACACAGTACACACACCGCTACACCGTGACCTGTATACACAGTACACACACCGCTACACTGTGACCTGTATACACACAGTACAGTCACCGCTACACTGTTACACCGTGACCTATATACACACACAGTCCAGACACCGCTACATGTGACTTGTATATACACACAGTACAGACACCGCTACACCTTGACCTGTATACACACACAGTCCAGACACCGCTACACTGTTACACCGTGACCTATATACACACACAGTCCAGACACTGCTACATGTGACTTGTATATACACATAGTACAGACACCGCTACACCGTGACCTGTATACACATAGTACAGACACCGTTACACTGTGACCTATATACACACACAATGTAGATACTTGCCAGCACACCAAGGATCAGCACAAGGTGGCGTCCAAACAGTTTAATGTATTGCATGATCGCAACAAAAAAATGTGCAACGTTTCAGAGTCACGCAGGACCCCTTCGTCAGGCATGTGATAAACGTGAAAAAAGAGTGAAGAGAATTTAAATAACCATCAACCAATCAAAAAATCAAGAAAAAACAAAGCTCCTCCCCCCCAGAGAGGTATGACGTCACAGACACCACTACACCATGACCTGTATACACACAGTACACACACCGCTACACCGTAAACCTGTATACACACAGTACAGACACCGCTACACCGTGACCTGTATACACATAGTACACACACTGCTACACCGTGACCTGTATACACACAGTACAGACACCGCTACACCATGACCTGTATACACACAGTACACACACCGCTATACCGTGACCTGTATACACACAGTACAGACACCGGTACACTGTGACCTGTATACACACAGTCCAGACACCACTACAATGTAACATCTGTATAATACATTATAGGTCTGTATCTTCCATTGTGCCGAGCCGGTGAAGACTGCATCGTCGGAGCCTGTAGCAATGGAACAGAAAATAACAGATTTGCAGCAGACGGAACTGAGAAAATAGCACGCCGAGGAATTACACTCCTTCCAAGAGAAGTGAGAAAACACTATTTACATTATTTATTTCTGTTCCTGGCACACGCTGATTACTACCAGAGTCAAGCACAGATTTAGTGACACCATCTACTTGTCTGTAGCCAATGAGCTCCATAAACAGTACTTTCTGATAGTCTCGTATTTCAAGAAAAGCAGCCAAAGTGACAGAAGCCCAGACTGGCAGGGCAGACGTAAAAAAAACAATCTCAACAAAGGCGGTGCCCATTAGAACCCATTATGGCCCTTCGCAATCAGGTTTTTTCTCTTTTTTTTTTGGCCGAGCATCCTTGTAATTTTCTGCGGGGAAATTGCCACTCTTGGCACAAATTTTTGATCAAATTGCTTCGGTCTAAGGATCTGCGCGCTCCAAAAACAGCTAGAGAGCATTGAAAGTCGCTTCCAGGTCTTTTACCTCCCCTTCCATGTGAATGACTTTAAAAATGTATACCAGTCCAGTGCAACAATCACATGAATACATATCCAGTTTACACCCCATCTAAAGGGTCACTCCACTTCTCTTAGCAACTCAGCAACCCCTCCCATCAGTGACTCAGCAGCTGACCCCCCCTCCCATCAGTGACTCAGCAGCTGAGACCCCCCCCTCCCATCACTGACTCAGCAGCTGAGCCCCCCTCCCATCAGTGACTCAGCAGCTGCGCCCCCCTCCCATCAGTGACTCAGCAGCTGCGCCCCCCCTCCCATCACTGACTCAGCAGCTGCGCCCCCCTCCCATCAGTGACTCAGCAGCTGCGCCCCCCCCTCCCATCAGTGACTCAGCAGCTGAGCTACCCCTCCCATCAGTGACTCAGCAGCTGAGCACCCCCTCTCATCAGTGACTCAGCAGCTGCGCCCCCCCTCCCATCACTGACTCAGCAGCTGAGCCCCCCTCCCATCACTGACTCAGCAGCTGAGCCCCCCTCCCATCACTGACTCAGCAGCTGAGCCCCCCTCCCATCACTGACTCAGCAGCTGAGCCCCCCTCCCATCAGTGACTCAGCAGCTGAGCCCCCCTCCCATCAGTGACTCAGCAGCTGAGCCCCCCTCCCATCACTGACTCAGCAGCTGAGCCCCCCTCCCATCAGTGACTCAGCAGCTGAGCCCCCCCTCCCATCACTGACTCAGCAGCTGAGCTCCCCCTCCCATCACTGACTCAGCAGCTGAGCCCCCCCTCCCATCAGTGACTCAGCAGCTGAGCCCCCCCTCCCATCACTGACTCAGCAGCTGAGCCCCCCCTCCCATCACTGACTCAGCAGCTGAGCCCCCCTCCTATCAGTGACTCAGCAGCTGAGCCCCCCCTCCCATCACTGACTCAGCAGCTGAGCCCCCCCTCCCATCACTGACTAAGCAGCTGCGCCCCCCTCCCATCAGTGACTCAGCAGCTGCGCCCCCCTCCCATCGGTGACTCAGCAGCTGCGCCCCCCTCCCATCAGTGACTCAGCAGCTGCACCCCCCTCCCATCAGTGACTCAGCAGCTGCGCCCCCCCTCCCATCAGTGACTCAGCAGCTGAGCCCACCCTGCCATCATTGACTCAGCAGCTGAGCCCCCTCCTATCAGTGACTCAGCAGCTGAGCCCCCCTCCTATCAGTAACTCAGCAGCTGACCCCCCCTCCCATCAGTGACTCAGCAGCTGCGCTCCCCCTCCCATCAGTGACTCAGCAGCTGACCCCCCCTCCCATCAGTGACTCAGCAGCTGAGACCCCCCCCCCCTCCCATCACTGACTCAGCAGCTGAGCCCCCCTCCCATCAGTGATATAGCAGCTGCGCCCCCCTCCCATCAGTGACTCAGCAGCTGCGCCCCCCCTCCCATCACTGACTCAGCAGCTGCGCCCCCCTCCCATCAGTGACTCAGCAGCTGCGCCCCCCCTCCCATCAGTGACTCAGCAGCTGAGCTACCCCTCCCATCAGTGACTCAGCAGCTGAGCACCCCCTCTCATCAGTGACTCAGCAGCTGCGCCCCCCCTCCCATCACTGACTCAGCAGCTGACCCCCCCTCCCATCACTGACTCAGCAGCTGAGCCCCCCTCCCATCAGTGACTCAGCAGCTGCGCCCCCCTCCCATCAGTGACTCAGCAGCTGAGCTCCCCTTCCCATCACTGACTCAGCAGCTGAGCCCCCCTCCCATCAGTGACTCAGCAGCTGAGCCCCCCCTCCCATCACTGACTCAGCAGCTGAGCTCCCCCTCCCATCACTGACTCAGCAGCTGAGCCCCCCCTCCCATCAGTGACTCAGCAGCTGAGCCCCCCTCCTATCACTGACTCAGCAGCTGATCCCCCCTCCCATCACTGACTCAGCAGCTGAGCCCCCCTCCTATCAGTGACTCAGCAGCTGAGCCCCCCCTCCCATCACTGACTCAGCAGCTGAGCCCCCCCTCCCATCAGTGACTCAGCAGCTGCACCCCCCTCCCATCAGTGACTCAGCAGCTGAGCCCACCCTGGCATCATTGACTCAGCAGCTGAGCCCCCTCCTATCAGTGACTCAGCAGCTGAGCCCCCCTCCTATCAGTAACTCAGCAGCTGACCCCCCCTCCCATCAGTGACTCAGCAGCTGCGCTCCCCCTCCCATCAGTGACTCAGCAGCTGACCCCCCCTCCCATCAGTGACTCAGCAGCTGAGACCCCCCCCCTCTCCCATCACTGAGTCAGCAGCTGAGCCCCCCTCCCATCAGTGATATAGCAGCTGCGCCCCCCTCCCATCAGTGACTCAGCAGCTGCGCCCCCCCTCCCATCACTGACTCAGCAGCTGCGCCCCCCTCCCATCAGTGACTCAGCAGCTGCGCCCCCCCTCCCATCAGTGACTCAGCAGCTGAGCTACCCCTCCCATCACTGACTCAGCAGCTGAGCACCCCCTCTCATCAGTGACTCAGCAGCTGCGCCCCCCCTCCCATCACTGACTCAGCAGCTGAGCCCCCCTCCCATCACTGACTCAGCAGCTGAGCCCCCCTCCCATCAGTGACTCAGCAGCTGCGCCCCCCCTCCCATCAGTGACTCAGCAGCTGAGCTCCCCCTCCCATCACTGACTCAGCAGCTGAGCCCCCCTCCCATCAGTGACTCAGCAGCTGAGCCCCCCTCCCATCACTGACTCAGCAGCTGAGCTCCCCCTCCCATCACTGACTCAGCAGCTGAGCCCCCCCTCCCATCAGTGACTCAGCAGCTGAGCCCCCCCTCCCATCACTGACTCAGCAGCTGAGCCCCCCTCCTATCAGTGACTCAGCAGCTGAGCCCCCTCCTATCAGTGACTCAGCAGCTGAGCCCCCCTCCTATCAGTGACTCAGCAGCTGAGCCCCCCTCCTATCAGTAACTCAGCAGCTGACCCCCCCTCCCATCAGTGACTCAGCAGCTGCGCTCCCCCTCCCATCAGTGACTCAGCAGCTGACCCCCCCCTCCCATCAGTGACTCAGCAGCTGAGCCCACCCTCCCATCAGTGACTCAGCAGCTGAACTCCCCCTCCCAGCAGTGACTCAGCAGCTGAGCCCCCCTCCTATCAGTGACTCAGCAGCTGAACTCCCCCTCCCAGCAGTGACTCAGCAGCTGAGCCCCCTCCCAGCAGTGACTCAGCAGCTGAGCCCCCCTCCCATCACTGACTCAGCAGCTGAGCCCCCCTCCTATCAGTGAATCAGCAGCTGAGCCCCCCCTCCCATCAGTGACTCAGCAGCTGCGCCCCCCTCCCATCAGTGACTCAGCAGCTGCGCCCCCCTCCCGTCACTGACTCAGCAGCTGCGCCCCCCTCCCGTCACTGACTCAGCAGCTGCGCCCCCCTCCCGTCACTGACTCAGCAGCTGCGCCCCCCTCCCATCAGTGACTCAGCAGCTGCGCCCCCCTCCCATCAGTGACTCAGCAGCTGAGCCCCCCTCCTATCAGTGACTCAGCAGCTAAACCCCCCTCCTATCAGTAACTCAGCAGCTGACCCCCCCTCCCATCAGTGACTCAGCAGCTGCGCTCCCCCTCCCATCAGTGACTCAGCAGCTGACCCCCCCTCCCATCAGTGACTCAGCAGCTGCGCTCCCCCTCCCATCAGTGACTCAGCAGCTGACCCCCCCCTCTCATCAGTGACTCAGCAGCTGAACTCCTCCTCCCAGCAGTGACTCAGCAGCTGAGCTCCCTAAATTTCCCACTATCCAGCACTGACTCAGTAGCTCTGCTGCCCCTCTCAGCAGTGACTCATATGAACGTGTGCACATTTCCTGCGCATCGTGTATAGGGCAGCCTATTCATTTCAATGGGCTGCCCTATGTGCAAGAAACATGCAACAGAAGTCCCTGACCCCTTTTCAAAGCCGCGCTGCATTGAACTGCATGGTGCATTAGCAGATGCATGGAGTTCTATGTCAACAATTGCTGAACCACTGATAACAAGAGGGAACAGGCAGAGCTGAGCTGCAGAGTCACTGTTGGGAGGTGGGGGGGGCAGAGCTGCTGAGTCACTGCTGGGAGGGGAGGGAGCAGAGCTGCTGAGTCACTGGCTATGAGGGAGAACTGGGCTGTTGAGTCACTGCTAAAAGGTGGAGCTGAGCTGCTGAATCAGTGCTGGGAGGGGGAGCTGAGCTGCTGAGTCAGTTCCGGAGAGGGGAACTTAGGGAGCTGAGCCGCTAAGTCACCGTTGAGAGAGGGAGCTGAGCTGCTAAGTGCTTGGGGGGGGGGGGGGGGGGAGCTTGGCTGCCTGGTCACTGCTGGGAGGGGGAGAAGAGCTGTTGAGTTAATGTTGGGAGGGAAAACAGCAAGTTGAACTGCTGAATCACTTTTGGGAGGGGGGAACTGAGCTACTGAGTTTGTTTGGGGGGGATCTGCTAAATCATTCCTAGGAGGGGTAGCGTAGAACAAAGGAAGCTGTACTACTCAGTCACTGCTGGCAGGGGGAGCAGGGGGAGCTAGGCTGCTGTGTCATTTTGGGAAAGGAATCTGAGCTGTTGAGTCACTGCTTAGACAGTGGGGAGGGGGGAGGAGAGCCGAGACATTTACCTGAACAACTGCACTGCATTTCTGGTGAACTTTGAAGATGAACTACCCCACAGTTGCTGCAGCTACAGAGGTCAGTGATGACTTGTTTTAAATCTTATTTACAGCTTGCTAGTAATATGCAAATACTCGAATATTTATAGCTTGACCGCAGGTCCATTTTAAGGTAAACCAAGGTCATTTAACAGAAAAGCCTAGTTTGCAGTGAAGACCTTCAGACACCAGATGGCGATGCACCGCAACAAACTAGCTCAGGGCAATAATCACCAGTTTGTGTATTGGGGGATCTGGGCAGAATTATTAAAATGAAGTATACATTTTGCTTTTGATTATTTTTTTTTTTTTTTTTGTAGCTTTCTGGTGAAAAAAAAAGTACACTGAATAAAAACACAGGGAAAAAAACATTCTGTAACAAGTGTAATGCTAAATCTTTTAAAACTACAAATCAATTTGTAATAGCTGGTTTATTCTGTACAGTGGAACCTTGGTTTACGAGTAACGCGGTTAACGAGCGTTTTGAAAGACGAGCGTTTTGAAAGACGAGCAACTTTTTAAAAAAAATTCTGACTTGGTTTGCGAGTGTTGTCTCGCAAAACGAGCAGGATTCAAGCCAATGTGGTGTGCAGTACTGCATTTGGCCAGAGATACGGGGGGCGCCGGTGACACTCGGAACGGTTCGGAGCTGTTCGGAAATACTCGGAACCACTCGGAAACGGAAATACTCTGTTCCCGAGTGTTTTCCAGCCTTTCTGAGGGTTTCCGAGTTCAGCCGAGCTGTCCCCGAGTATTTCCGAGGCTCTCCACCACCCCCTCCCCCCCCACCTCTGGCCACATGCGGTATTACATGCAATAAAAGTCAATGCAGAACGAATTATCTTCGTTTCCATTGACTTCTATGGGGAAACTCGACTTGATATGCGAGTGCTTTGGATTACAAGCATTCTCCTGGAACGTATGCTCGTAATCCAAGGTTCCACTGTATTTTGTACTGTTTGCCATTACAATATATACACAATACAGTATATAGTTTGTGGAACACAACATCATATACATATATATATATATATATATATATATATATATATATATATATATATACAGTTAGGGAAAAAAGTATTTGATCCCCTGCTGGTTTTATACGTTTGGTCACTGACAAAGAAATGATCAGTCTATAGTTTTAATGGTCAGTTTATTTTAACAGTGAGAGGCAGAATAACAACAAAAATATCCAGAAAAACACATTTCAAAAAAGTTATAAACTGATTTGCATTTTAATGAGTGAAATTAGTATTTGATCCCCTATTATTCAACAAGATTTCTGGCTCCCAGGTGTCTTCTATACAGGTAATGAGCTGAGATTAGGAGTACTCTTATACAGGTAACAAGCTGAGATTAGAAGCACTCCCTTTATAAAAGACCCCTGTCCACAGAAGCAATCAATCAGATTCCAATCTCTCCACCATGGCCAAGACCAAAGAGCTGTCCAAGAATGTCAGAGACAGAATAACAACAAAAATATCCAGAAAAACGCATTTCAAAAAAGTTATACATTGATTTGCATTTTAATGAGTGAAATAAGTATTTGACCCCTTCGCAAAACATGACTTGGTACTTGGTGGCAAAACCCTTGCTGGCAATCACGGAGGTCAGACGTTTCTTGTAGATGGCCACCAAGTTTGCACACATCTCAGGAGAGATTTTGTCCCACTCCTCTTTGCAGATCCTCTCCAAGTCATTAAGGTTTCAAGGCTGACGTTTGGTATCTCGAACCTTTAGCTTCCTCCACATATTTTCTATGGGATTAAGGTTTGGAGACTGGCTAGGCCACTCCAGGACCTTAATGTGCGTCTTCTTGAGCCACTCCTTTGTTGCCTTGGGCGTGTGTTTTGGGTCATTGTCATGCTGGAATACCCATCCATGACCCATTTTCAATGCCCTGACTGAGGGAAGGAGGTTCTCACCCAAGATTAGATGGTACATGGCCTTGCCCATCGTCCCTTTGATGCAGTGAAGTTGTCCTGTCCCCTTAGCAGAAAACCACCTCCAAAGCATAATGATTCCACCTCCATGTTTGACGGTGGGGATGGTGTTCTTGGGGTCATTGGCAGCATTCCTCCTTCTTTGAGTTGAGTTGATGCCAAAGAGCTTGATTTTGGTCTCATCTGACCACAACACTTTCACATAGTTCTCCTCTGAATCATTCAGATGTTCATTAGCAAACTTCAGATGGGCCTGTACATGTGCTTTCTTGAGCAGGGGGACCTTGCAGGCACTGCAGGATTTCAGTCCCTCACACCATAGTGTGTTACCAATTGTTTTCTTGGTGACTTTTGTCCCAGCTACCTTGAGATCATTGACAAGATTCTCCCATGTAGTTCTGGGCCGATTCCTCACCGTTTTCATGATCGTTGAAACTCCACGAGGTGAAATCCAGCATGGAGCCCCAGACCGAGGGAGATTGACAGCTATTTTGTGTTTCTTCCATTTGTGAATAATCGCACCAACTGTTGTCACCCTCTCACCAAGCTGATTGGCGATGGTCTTGTAGCCCATTCCAGCCTTGTGTAGGTCTACAATCATGATCCTGACATCCTTGGACAGCTCTTTGGTCTTGGCCATGATGGAGAGATTGGAATCGGATTGATTGATTACTTCTTTTATACAGGTAACAAGCACAGATTAGGAGCACTCCCTTTAAGAAAGTGCTCCTAATCTCAGCTCATTACCTGTATAGAAGACATCTGGGAGCCAGAACTTGCTGATTGATAAGGGATCAAATACTTATTTCACTCATTAAAATGCAAATAAATGTATAACTTTTTTGAAATGCGGTTTTCTGGATATTTTTGTTGTTATTCTGTCTTTCACTGTTAAAATAAACCGACCATTAAAATTATAGACTGATCATTTCTTTGCAAGTTGGCAAACGTACAAAATCAGCAGGGGATCAAATACTTTTTTCCCTCACTGTATAAAATGTTTGTTTTTTTCAAACTGGAAAACAATGTCAAAGTAATTGGACGATCAATAGATTAAAGTGAAACTCCACCTTTAACTTTTTTTCTACATTTCTAAATAGAGGACCCTGGAGTTCTGCTTTCAAATCTTGATCCTACTGTTTAAAGAGGAGTTCCAGTCAAAAAAAAAAATTAAAAGTCAGCAGCTACAAATACTGCAGCTGCTGACTTTTAATTGGACACTTACCTGTCCCTGGGTCCAGCGATGCGGGGGATCGAAGCCCCGCTCGTCTCCCCCTCCGTTCAGCGGCGCCGGCATTGCAACTGTGGGCACCAGGCTGTGGCTTCACAGCCTGGCACCCACTGCGCATGCGCGAGCAGCGTCGAGCGCGGTGATTGGCCGCTTAGTCACCTGGGACCTGTAATGGGTCCCAGATGATTGACAGGAGGGAGGGAGCAGAGCTGAGCCCTTCCTGTGCCGAGGGGGAAGTGATGTCACCAGCCCAGGCCCTGGAAGAGGCAGACTACGAGGGACCCCCTAGCAACAGGCATTTAGAGGTGAGTAAAAAAAAAATATCCAAATGTTTTTTTGTATTTTTTTTTAGAATTTTTCATGCAGTTTTTTTTTTTTGGGTGGAACCCCACCCCACTTTAAGTCAGCTAAATTCATGGCAGGTGCATCAAAACAAAAGATGTGCAATGTCTCGCTGTTTGTTTTCTTTTGAAAGCAACCACAGCCTGAGGAGAAAAGCCTGTGCCCCTTGCTAATGCACCTCCTGGAGGAAGGACACTCCACCACACCGCTGGTTAACACAATGCTGGTTAACAATGAGCTAAAGCATGCACTCAATGCTAGAGTCACCTCTGGGAGCACGGAGAACTGAGCTGCTGAGTCCTAAGGGGAAGGGGAGCTGAGCAGCTGAGTCACTAAAAGAAGGGGAAGCAGGGAGATATGGGCTGCTCTGTCACTAAGGGGAGAGGGGAACAGGGGAACTGAGCTGCTGAGTCACTAAGGGGAGAGGGGAACAGAGGGAGCTGAGCTGCTGAGTCACTAAGGGGAGAGGGGAACTGAGGGAGCTGAGCTGCTGAGTCACTAAGGGGAGAGGGGAGCAAGGGGAACTGAGCCATTGATTCATTAAGGGGAGAGGGAAAAGGGGGAGCTGAGCTGCTGAAACACTAAGGGGCAATGGGAACAGGGGGAACTGAGCTGCTGAGTCACTAAAGGGAGAGGGGAGCAGGGAGAGCTGAGCTGCTGAGTCACTAATGGCAGAGGGGAGCAAGGGGGACTGAGCTGCTGAGTCACTAAGGGGAGAGGGAGCAAGGGGGACTGAGCTGCTGAGTCACTAAGGGGAGAGGTGAACAGGGGGAGCTGAGCTGCTGAGTCACTAAGGGGAGCAAGGGGGACTGAGCTGCTGAGTCACTAAGGGGAGAGGGGAGCAAGGGGGACTGAGCTGCTGAGTCACTAAGGGGAGAGGTGAACAGGGGGAGCTGAGCTGCTGAGTCACTAAGGGGAGAGGGGAGCAAGGGGGACTGAGCTGCTGAGTCACTAAGGGGAGAGGTGAACAGGGGGAGCTGAGCTGCTGAGTCACTAAGGGGAGAGGGGAGCAAGGGGGACTGAGCTGCTGAGTCACTGAGGGGAGAGGGGAACAGGGGAAGTGAGCTGCTGAGTCACTAAGGTGAGAGGGGAGCAAGGGGGGCTGAGCTGCTGAGTCACTGAGGGGAGAGGGGAACAGGGGAAGTGAGCTGCTGAGTCACTAAGGGGAGAGGGGAGCAAGGGGGACTGAGCTGCTGAGTCACTGAGGGGAGAGGGGAACAGGGGAAGTGAGCTGCTGAGTCACTAAGGGGAGAGGGGAACAGGGGGAGCTGAGCTGCTGAGTTACTAAGGGGAGAGGGGAACGGGGAGAGGGGAGTAAGGGGGACTGAGCTGCTGAGTCACTAAGGGGAGAGGGGAACAGGGGGAGCTGAGCTGCTGAGTCACTAAGGGGAGAGGGGAACAGGGAGAGCTGAGCTGCTGAGTCACTAAGGAGAGAGGGGAGCAAGGGGGACTGAGCTGCTGAGTCACTAAGGGAATAGGGGAGCAAGGGGGACTGAGCTGCTGAGTCACTAAGGGGAGAGGGGAGCAAGGGGGACTAAGCTGCTGAATCACTAAGGGGAGAGGGGAACAGGGGGAGCTGAGCTGCTAAGTCACTAAGGGGAGAGGGAAGCAAGGGGGACTGAGTTGCTGAGTCACTAAGGGGAGAGGGGAGCAGGGGGAGCTGAGCTTCTGAGTCACTAAGGGGAGAGGGGGGCAAGGGGGACTGAGCTGCTGAGTCACTAAGGGGAGAGGGGAACAGGGGAAACTTAGCTGCTGAGTCACTAAGGAGAGAGGGGAGCAAGGGGGGACTGAGCTTCTGAGTCACTGAGGGGAGCAAGGGGGACTGAGCTGCTGAATCACTGAGGGGAGAGGGGAGCAGGGGGAGCTCAGCTGCTGAGTCACTAGGGGGAGAGGGGAGCAAGGGGGACTGAGCTGCTGTGTCACTAAGGGGAGAGGGGAAAAGGGGAGTTGAGCTGCTGAAACACTAAGGGGAGAGGGAAACAGGGGAGCTGAGCTGCTGAAACACTAAGGGGAGAGGGGAACAGGTGGAGCTGAGCTGCTGAATCACTAAGGGGAGAGGGGAGCAAGGGGAACTGAGCCATTGATTCATTAAGGGGAGAGGGGAACAGGTGAAGCTGAGCTACTGAAACACTAAGGGGAGGTGGTAACAGGGGGAACTGAGCTGCTGAGTCACTAAGGGGAGATGGGAACAGGTGAAGCTGAGCTGCTGAGACACTAAGGGGAGAGGTGAACAGGTAAAGCTGAGCTGCTGAAACACTAAGGGGAGAGGGGAACAGGGGAAGCTGAGCTGCTGAGTCACTAAGGGGAGAGGGGCGCAAGGGGAACTGAGCTGTTGATTTATTGAGGGGAGATGGGAACAGGTGAAGCTGCGCTACTGAAACACTAAGGGGAACAGGGGGAACTGAGCTGCTGAGTCACTAAGGGGAGATGGGAACAGATGAAGCTGAGCTGCTGAAACACTAAAGGGAGAGGGGAACAGGGGTGGCTGAGCTGCTGAGTCAGTAAGGAGGAGAGGGGAACGGGGGAACTGAGCTGTTGATTCATTGAGGGGAGAGGGGAACAAGGGGAACTGAGCTGTTGATTCATTGAGGGGAGAGGGGAACAGGGGGAGCTGAGTTGCTGAGTCACTAAGGTGAGAGGGGAACGGAGGGACTGAGCTGTTGATTCATTGAGGGGAGAGGGGAACAGGGGGAACTGAGCTGCTGAAACACTAAGGGAAGAGGGTGTCAGGGCTGGGCCCAGCCCTTCCTTCTCTGAGTTGGCCGCTACACTACAGTTGTGAAGTCACTAACTCAGTTTATCTGGAAGCCCAGCTTGGATCTCCCCCTTTCTGCCACTTAGTCCCAACTGCCTTCCCCCCTTCCCAGAGTTCCCCACTTGTATTGTTTGCTATTTTCTTAATGTACTTACCTTTTCCAGATATCTTCAGGCCAGTCATGTGACACACAGGGTCCTCTTTGGATATTCTCTGGTGGTGGGTGGTCTTCAACGATGCAGATTATCACATCAACACCACTTTGAATTATTACACTGTGAATGTAGGGCCCCATCATGACAAATCATGACAAACCCTCTGGGGGGGGGGGCAGGTCCATGACACCCTGAAATTAGTATTATCTCAGTGTTTAGGGTTGAATGATGCTAGGCACATTCAACTCAGAAGACTGAGGACATCTGGTGGTAGAGAGGGATCAGCATCAAAGATAAGAGTAGGTGAGTATTACAGCCAGAGCTACTTTTTTGTTTTTTTTCCTCCTAGGGGACATTAAAATGCATTTCTGAAAGACTGCTAGTTTTCTCCCTCTTTCTGCTTCCTTTAATGCTGGGTTTGAAACTAATTGGTAGGTATGAGAATTTTTTTGCATTGACATTTGCCTTCTGTCTCCCACACAGAATTTTAATTTTCGCCCGTTATGGCTGGCATTGCCTTGGAGGCAAAATGTGTACTTATCCAAATATCCTCAACAGAACCGCAATATTCTCCTCTGCCACAAGAGGGATTCAGTAGTCTACTTTCTGCGTATTCCTTTTAATTGGATTTTTATTATATTGCTCTATTTCATCCCCTACCTGTTGTATTGTCTCTTTATATACATGCTCTGCTTTTGTGTCCCTCTATGTGTCATTTTCTTGTAGCTATAGACATCTGGATACCCGATTCTATTTTATCTCGCCATATATGTATGATCGGCTTTTGTATTCCTTTATGTATCATTTTTATGTAGCTATAGTCACCCAGGAGTTCCAACCCTGTTATATCTCTGTATTTATAGACAGCTTCATGTAAGTCACTATTGTACCTCTTTACTTACAGGAATTAATATATCTATTTCTATAATATCCCTGCACAAACAGGCAGTTAGTAATCTGATGGTAGTATTAACCCCTCAACATTGGTGTTGGTCAACGCAATAATAACCCCCAGAATTGGTGCCAGTGGCTGCAGTAGTAACTCCCAATATTGGCATCAGTGGATAAAGTAGTAACCCCCAACATTGGCATCAGTGGGTGCAGTAATAACCCCCCAACATTGGCATCAGTGACTGCAGTAATAACCCCCAACATTGGTGTCAGTTGGAGCATTAATAACCCCTGCCATTGGCACCAGTGACTGCAGTAATAACCCCCCCCCCCCCCCCATTGGCATCAGTAGGTGTAGTAATAATCCCCACCATTGGCATCAGTGGATGCAGTAAAAAACCCCAGCATTGGTGTCAGTTAGTTCAGTAATAACCCCCAACATTGATGACGGTGGGTGCAGTAATAACCCCCAGCATTGGCGTCAGTTGGTGCAGTAATGACCTCCAACATTTATGTCAGTGGAGCAGTAATAACCCCCACCATTGGCGTCAGCTGGTGCAGTAATAACCCACACCATTGGTGTCAGTTGGTGCAGTAATAACCTCCAACATTGGCGCTAGTGGGTGCAGTAATAACCCCCAACATTGGTGTCAGTTGGTGCAGTAATAACACACAAACATTGGTGTCAGTTGGTGCAGTAATAACACCCAACATTGGTGTCAATGGATGCAGTAATAACCCTCAGCATTGGCGTCTGTCAGTAATAACCCCCAACATTGGTGTCAGTTGGTGCAGTAATAACTCCCACAATTGGCATTGGCTAGTGCAGTAATAACCTCCAACAGTGGGTGCAGTAATAACCCTCAGCATTGGCGTCAGTCAGTAATAACCTCAAACATTGGTGTCAGTGGGTGCAGTAATATTCCTGATTGTTGGCATCAGTTGGTGCAACATTGGTGTCAGTTGGTGCAGTAATGACCTCCAACATTTGTGTCAGTGGAGCAGTAATAACCCCCACCATTGGCGTCAGCTGGTGCAGTAATAACCCCCAACATTGGTGTCAGTTGGTGCAGTAATGACCTCCAACATTTGTGTCAGTGGAGCAGTAATAACCCCCCAACATTGGTGTCAGTTGGTGCAGTAATAACCCACACCATTGGTGTCAGTTGGTGCAGTAATAGCCTCCAACATTGGCGCCAGTTGGTGCAGTAATAACCCACACCATTGGTGTCAGTTGGTGCAGTAATAGCCTCCAACATTGGCGCCAGTTGGTGCAGTAATAACCCCCAACATTGATGACAGTGGGTGCAGTAATAACCCTCAGCATTGGCGTCAGTCAGTAATAACCCCCCAACATTGGTGTCAGTTGGTGCAGTAATAACCCCCACCATCGGCATCAGTGGTTGCAGTAATATCCCTCAACATTGGTGTCAGTGGCCGCAATAATAACCAACAACATTAGTGTCAGTCGGTGTCAGTCCCCAATAGGACAACAGATGGCAAAAAATACTGCGGGGGCTTATTTCCCTCCCTTACTCTATCCAAAATGAAAAAACAAAAAAGTTTTGTCTCTAGTTCCCCTTTAATACAATGATGCCCCCAATGTGTGAAGTGTAGAAGGTCCAGGTTACGTTGTATATTTTGGGTATATTCCTCTATCTCATCCATCTTCAGACTATTATTCTTTGTCCATTTGTTTTTTTAAGTATTATTTGTGCCTCCCAGCTGATTGTTTTCCTTCTCCCCGGAGTGGCTATCTATCCCTATCTCTCCCCTCCTAATAAAACACACATACACTGCGCACATCTCACTTTTCACAAATAAATCTCAGGGAAAAAAGGAGATTTTAAGGACAAAGAAATACATTTCAAAGGCAAATTATTTTTTTTTTTTTCTAGAAAACAGCTGAAGGCAGAAAACTGTCACAGTGTGTTTCTAAACACAACACATCCTTCAGAAAACCCGGCTTCAACTGTCACTGAATCTTAAAATATGGGATTATTAAGAGGAGCCGTACATCCAGAATTCCAAATAAGCAGATTCCCAACTTCTAACAGCCAGTGCTAATATTGTTCCAGAATTCTGATAGCAAATCTGCTTTGATATGTATAAATACTGCATGGCCAAGGTCAACAGCAAGACTCAAAAGTTACAGGCATGGCATTGCATTTAAAGTATATCTAGATACTTTATTACATGCATTAAAAAATAATTAATTATTAATTAATTTAAATATTTAAATATTTATTTATTAGTTATTTATGTAATACATTATTTAGTGTATTATTAATAATAATAATAATATTTTGATGTAAAAAAAATGTTTTTGATTTTTTTTTAAAGAAAATTAAAAGAAAATACATTTAATTAATAATAATTTTGATTACTCTAGTAAATTTGACTATATTATTTGTAATATTAATAAAATATTCTGTTATGATTATTATTATATTGTTATAAAATAAATCATTAAAATTGTTTATAAATTATTATTTAAGGTCTGCTTTTTAGGCATGTTGGGAACTACTACATCATAATGTAACTATCTCTTTATGTCCTGTTTCTAATGTGTATGAGGATTCTGTACATGCACTCGGTCTGACTTCTGATACTTGTTTATTTTTGGGGAGCCTTGTATTGTGCTTGATATCTTTGTCAATTTTTGTCTTACGCATGTGCCTTTTTGTTGTAAACTTTTGTAAACTTTAATTAAAAAGATTCAACATAAATTAATATTTAATAAATACATACATTATTTATTAATATGTTTTTTTAATATATTATTATTATTATTAAAACACACCACCAAGATGACCACTGCCTTGCTAAAGAAGCTGAGGGTAAAGGTGATGGACTGGCCAAGCATGTCTCCAGACCTAAACCCTATTGATCATCTGTGGGGCATCCTCAAATGGAAGGTGGAGGAGCACAAGGTCTCTAACATCCACCAGCTCTGTGATGTCATCATGGAGGAGTGGAAGAGGACTCCAGTGTCAACCTGTGAAGCTCTGGTGAACTCCATGCCCAAGAAGGTTAAGGCAGTGTTGGAAAATAATGGTGGCCACACAAAATATTGACAATTTGGGCCCAATGTGGACATTTTCACTAATGCCGCATACACACGACCGGACTTTACGGCATACTTGGTCCGGTGGACCGGAGTCCGTCGGACAATTCGATCGTGAGTGGGCTCCAGCTGACTTTTTTTCCCCAAAAGTTCGACGGACCTAGAAATGAAACATGTTTCAAATCTTTCCGACGGACTCGAGTCCGGTCGAAAAGTCCGCTCGTCTGTATACTAGTCCGATGGACAAAAACCGACACTAGGGCAGCTATTGGCTACTGGCTATGAACTTCCTTGTTTTAGTCCGCCGTAAAGTCCGCTCGTGTGTATGCGGCATTGGGGGTGTACTCACTTTTGTTGCCGGCAGTTTAGACATTAATGGCTGTGTGTTGAGTTATTTTGAGCGGACAGCAAATTTACACTGTTATACAAGCTTTACACTCACTACTTTACATTGTAGAAAAGTGTCATTTCTTCAGTGTTGTCACATGAAAAGATAGAATAAAATATTTACAAAAATGTGAGGGGTGTCCTCACTTTTGTGAGATATTGTGTGTGTGTATATATATATATATATATATAGATTTATCTATATATCTATATATAGATATATAGAGATAGATATATATCTATATATAGTTCTATTTTAACCACTTCCCCTTCATGAACAGAGCATTTTTTGCAATACGGTACTGCGTTACTTTAACTGACAATTGCGCGATAGTGCGATCCTGTACGCAAATAATATTGATATTCTTTTTTTCCCCCAAATAGAGCTTCCCTTTGATCACCTCTGCGGTTTTTATTTTTTACGCTATAAACAAAAAAAGACCAACAATTTTGAAAGGAACACAATATTTTTTACTTTCTGCTATAAAGCACATCCAATGAAAAAATGTAAAAATTTAGGCCAATATGTATTCTGCTACATGTTTTTGGTAAAACAAAAAATCCCAATAAGCGTATATTGATTGGTTTGCGCAAAAGTTATAGCGTCTGCAAAATATGGGATATTTTTTATTATTTTTTATTTTTTATTTCTTACAAGTAATGGCGGCAATCAGTGACTTATAGCGAGACTGCAATATTGCTGCGGACAAATCAGACACTAACACCTTTGACACTTTGTGGGAACCAGTGACACTAATACAGTGATCAGTGCTAAAAATATGCACTGTCACTGTACTAATGACACTGGCTGGGAAGGGTTAACATCAAGGGCAATCAAAGGGTTACATGTGTGCCTAGCCAGTGTTTTAGTGTAGTGGGGGAGGTGTTTTTTCCTAAGGGCAGACATGGACCCTTGTCTCTGCTTTGCAGGAACACAGGATTGATGCCTTCCCTACTAACAGAATGGCAGAATGTGCCTTGTTTACATAGGCAGATCGCCGTTCTGCCTGTGTACTGTATAATCGGTGAGTGCTGGCGGACGTCGAGCCCGCGGTACCCGCCGCTGGGCTTCCGCTGTTTGTGATTGCAGCTGTAGCGGGTCACCGGCTGCCCCCGCGCGCGCCCCAGGCCCAGAAGTGTCAGATCACGTACCTGACGTGATCTGGCACAGAGCGGCCGCCCATGTACAGTTGGGTGGTCCGAAAGTGGTTAAGAACATACGTGCTCCATGTGTCAGGGTTTTTATTACCTCTAGCAGAGATCACAGTATTTCCTCTAACAATGGCAATTAATTTGCTTTTCTTTCCAGAAGAACAGCACCATCAGCCCCCACTGCAGCTTCTCACCTTGTGACTTGATACAAAATTACAATGTTCAGTCTGAGTGATCATGGAAGGAAGGAAACTGAGGAAATGCTTCCTCCTGCCTGCAGTGGACTGATGACATCATCTCAGCCTAGGCGCAGTCACTGGACTGGAGTGCAAGGATGACTTCATTATTAATAAAAAGTGAAAAAGTATACTGTTGCCATCTATTGGGTTTTAATGGGAATTTATTTATGTGACGTTACTAAAAGGTCCTTTTAAATACTCTGCTTATCCAATATCCTTGAAGCCAAAGTTAATAATATGCAGACGCTGGACCATCCTCTGACTGCTATAACAGCCTTGACTCTTCCCCATAGACAATCAGATAGCCCCAGGATCCACAATCTATTTAATATGAGTAACCATTGATATTTTGTGCATTCAGAAACACGTCTCTGTTCTGCCCACTGGGCCTTTATGCAGTTACTTGTGTTTATGTGCTTAAAGCGGAGTTCCACCCAAAAATTGAACTTCCGCATTAAATGACGGTGACCCCCTGACAAGTCACATTTGGCATGTCATTTTTTTTTTGATGGGGGGGGGCCCCCTTTTTAGAGGCACCCAGCTCCCATTTTCATCCAGGGCTCCACAGCGCTGGAAGGAAGTTCACCTCTCCCCCCCTGTAATCTTCTGGGACACGTCACAGGTCCCAGAAGATTGCCCGGCCATTCACAGCACGCAGCGCGGCTCGCGCATGCGCAGTGCATGCCCACAGTAAGAATGCCGGCACCATAGAGAGGAGGGGGAGAGGTGCGGGGCTTCGTACGCCTGCATCGCTGGACCGTGGGACAGGTGAGTGTCTGATTATTAAAAGTCTGCAGCTACACTTTTTGTAGTTGCTGACTTTTTTCTTTTTTTTTCGGTGGAACTCCGCTTTAAATAACATGTTGGTTTTTTCTTTTTACACCAAACTAGTTATGCAGAGCGCAGGTGCCGCCTACTGTTCCCTTTCTGGTATAGCTTTAGCTGTTTTGCATAGTTACATATTGTATTCTCCTAGAATGTGTTAATAAAGTTGTTAGGAACCAGTGCATTCTGGGAGAATTCTCTAGAGGAAGTGAGTCAGCCACCATTTTAAGAATATTCAACAAGACAGTAAGGCTGTTTCTCCAATCCCTCGCCATCACCCCTCAGCGAGCTTAAAAAGTGAGTTCTTTTTATCTCGTTCTGTGTTATAGAGCATTCTTTCTTTATTATATGCAATATTGGACTGATTGATGTTTGATTTATCAATTTGCAGTTTCACCTGGCTCGCTGTAATACATTTAAGTTCAAAGAAATATGGTATCTAAACTTTATGGAGCAGTAAGGTTTAGCTCTCTGTCCTACAGACAGAATAGTCTCTCCTCTTTAAAAAGAAGTTTACCGGGCAAAGTCTATTCCACATTTCCACAGCTTTTACAGTAAAGATCATTTTTTTGTACATACTGTATATTTAAAAAATTATTTTAGGCTTGAAGTTTACTTTAAACCCCCAAAACATTATATGCGTTCCTAGGAAATAAAATGCTGGTAGTTTCAATTTTTTATGTCACACAATTTAAGCACAGCGGTTTATCAAGCGCAAAATTTCAGTAAGAAAATACACTTATGTTCATTTTAGGGCACATTAGGTCAATATATTACCCATTTTTTTGGGGGGTAAAATATAAAAGATGAGACTGTGCATTTAGTTTATTATTATTTTATGTTATTATTTTATTATATTGTTAAACATTACATTATATATTACTATGTTATATAATTATTATATAATTATGTTTTTATAATTTTATCTTATATTTTATATATTTTTATTATTAATATTATTATTTTTTCATTTTCTACATAAGAGATCAAAGGTCCCCAATGTGATGCAATTTTATTGTGACGGATTCACTTCTATTAAAAACATTGAGGGTCTTTTTGACCACTAACGTCTCATCTGCCTTCCACTGAAGCTAACGGAGCACAGATTGTGCTCCGTTAGCTTCTTTCCTGGCCGCAGCGGCCAGGAAAAGTTACAGCCTGGAAGTGATGTAAATACACGTCATTTCCTGGTCCTTACTAGCTAGGTATCAGGCTCCTACTTACCAGACCGGCGAGTCCTGTCGGGCAGAGGGTAGGCTCCCTTACCCTCCGACTATCGGCCCCCTGGTAGAGTAAACAGGGGGTACGACAGTACAGAGTGGTATGAAGGCCTGTGTGGCTGTTCAGGTATTGCAGTCCGGGTGTCACAGGGTTAACTGTAGCAAAGACTGAGTAGGCTGGAGCACCTTCACTGAGCAGAGCAGGCTGGTGTGGACAACAGGCAGGAAGACTGCAGACAGGCTGACAGGATCCCAGAGAGCAGGCAGATGGATGGTCAGGAGACAGGCCGGGTTTGGTAACAGGCAGACGGCAGAGGTACAGTGGAACAGGCAAGCGGATGGTCAGACAAGCAAAGGTCGGTGCAGGCAGAGTTCAGAGAAAGGTCAGGGGACAAGGCCGGGTCAATAGGTATAACAGGAACAAACAAGGTACACGGTCAGGCTCTGGAACGACTAGCTGTTGATTAGGCAGCACTGGTCACCAGAACTCACTGGCTTAAATAGGGCTTTTGGCGCCAAACGACGTGCACGCGCGCGCCCCGGCACACACAGGCACGCGCGCCCGCCAACGCCCGTGCGCGCGCCCCCGCACACCGGCGTGCACAGTGGAACGATCCTGGACACACACACCGGCGCCGCGAGGAGCCCGCACGGCGAGGTCCGCAGAAACGCGCGCGCCAACGCGCGCCGACGCACCCTGACGCACACCACCGCGGGCGCCCCGCCTGCCAAGGTAAGAACCCTGACAGTGCCCCCTCCTCAAGGGCAGCCTCCGGATGCCCAGCTGGGCCAGCCTGGGAGCATGGGAGTTCTTGAAGTTTCGTAGCAATTCGTTGGCATGCAGGTTACCTTCGGGTTCCCAAGAATTATCCTCGGGTCCATACCCCTTCCATTTAATGAGGTACTGGAGCTGATTCTGCCTCTTCCTACAATCCAAGATTGCCTCGACTTCGAACTCCTCCTCATTGTTGACCAAAACAGCCTCCGGTGGCTTGGCCTTACGGTCAGGAAAAGGATCGTGGATAACTGGTTTCAGTAATGAAACGTGGAAGACCGGGTGGATTCTAAGGGACTCTGGCAGACAAAGTTCAAAGGCAACATCATTCACCTTTCTCTTCACCCGAAACGGGCCCAGGAACTTAGGTCCCAACTTCTTGGAGGGACAAGCCAACTTTAGGTTAGTTGTAGAGAGCCATACTTGGTTGCCAGGTTCAAGGACGAGTTCTCCTCGCCTTCTCTTATCGAACATCCTCTTGAAGGAAGCCTGGGATTGGGCCATGGTTTCCTGCAAGATCTTACAGTTACTAGAAAAGAACTCCATTGTTTCCGTTACTGCGGGTAGAGAACATTCCGGGATAGAACTGGGAAGGAAAGAAGGATTGAATCCATAATTCGCAAAGAAAGGAGTCTGGTTGATGGCAGAGTGTAGGGAGTTGTTATATGAGAATTCGGCGACTGGTAACAAGGACACCCAGTCGTCTTGTGTAAATACAGAAAAACAACGGAGGTATTGCTCCAGCGTCTGGTTAGTTCTTTCTGTCTGGCCGTTCGTCTGAGGGTGGTAGGCCGAGGAGAACGCCAATTCAATTTCCAAAGCGGCACACAGTGCTCTCCAAAACCGGGAGGTAAATTGAACACCTCGGTCGGATACGATATTCGCGGGCACCCCATGTAACCTTACTACTTCCTTGACGAATATCTTCGCCGTTTCTACGGCTGTGGGAGTACCCTTCATAGGGATGAAGTGTGCCATCTTGGATAGCCTATCGATCACCACAAAGATGGTTGAGAAACCTTCAGAGGGGGGTAACTCCACAATGAAATCCATTGATAGCATTCTCCAAGGCCTGTCAGGAATCGGTAAGGGTCTCAATAAACCCCAGGCCTTTGAGCGGTTGCATTTATTCCGGGCACAAGTGCGGCAAGAACCCACATACTTCTTACAGTCCTCCAGGAGACATGGCCACCAAAAGGTGCGCAGCACCAATTCTGAGGTTTTCCGGGCTCCGAAGTGACCCGCCAGCTTGTGGTCATGACATAGTTCCAGTACCAGTACCCTACATCTTTCAGGAACAAAAATCTTGCCTTCATGCCAGAGCAACCCATCATTAAAACTGGTTCCAGTAGGTAGAGGAATTTCAGAGGAGGCCTGTTTAATCCTGGAAATTAAATCTCCCTGGAGAAGTAAGAAACTACCTGCAGGCAGAAAAGTATCAGGAGGAGTACTTTCCTTGGAATCATGAAACATCCGTGATAGGGCATCAGGTTTTCCATTCTTGGATCCGGGCCTGTACGTGATATGAAAGGAGAAGCGGGAAAAAAAAGTGCCCATCTAGCCTGTCGTGGTCTGAGTCGCTTGGCTGCTCTTAAGTATTCCAAGTTCTTGTGGTCGGTAAAGATGAGAACCGGATGTACCGCACCCTCTAGTAGATAGCGCCATTCTTCCAAAGCCGCTTTGATGGCCAACAGTTCCCGGTCTCCGACATCATAATTTTTCTCAGATGATGAGAGTTTACGGGAAAAGAATGCTACAGGAAACAAGAGGGCCTTGGGGCCCTGATGTTGAGAAAGTACTGCCCCCACTGCGATCTCCGAAGCATCCACTTCCAGTACAAACGGTAATGCAGGGTCCGGGTGCTTGAGAATAGAGGCAGAAGTAAACAGTCCCTTTAATTTCTCGAACGCTGCCTGTGCTTGGGATGACCAACAGAATCGTGCCCCCTGTTTAGTAAGTTCCGTTATTGGTGCAATGATCTTAGAAAAGTCTTTAATGAATTTCCTATAAAAGTTGGAAAATCCTACGAAACGTTGGACTCCTTTCTTGTCTGTAGGAGCCGGCCAGTCCAGGATGGCCGATACTTTTTGTGGGTCCATCTTGATTCCTTCAACAGAAATAATGAGTCCCAAGAACTGAATACTCTGGCGTTCGAACTCACATTTATCTAATTTAGCGTATAAGCCATGTTGCCTGAGCCGGACAAGAACATTCCTAACGTGCCTGCAATGATCCGCCAAAGAAGAGGAGAAGATGAGTATATCGTCCAGATAAACGATGACGTAAAGGTCCAGGATATCTCTAAAGATGTCGTTCACAAAGTGCTGGAACGTAGCTGGGGCATTACAAAGACCAAAGGGCATGACCTGGTACTCGAAATGTCCGAAACGAGTGCGAAACGCAGTCTTCCACTCGTCACCCTCTCGGATGCGGATTAAGTTATAAGCACCCCGGAGATCCAATTTAGTAAAGATTCTGGTAGTGCCCAGCCTTTGGAATAACTCAGGTACCAGAGGGAGCGGGTAGCGGTTTTTAATCGTGATCTTGTTCAGCTCGCGGTAATCAATACATGGCCGCAGGGAATGATCCTTCTTTTCCACAAAAAATAAACCCGCACCGGCCGGAGAGGTGGACGGGCGGATAAATTTCTTTTTCAGATTTTCATCCAAGTACTGCTTCAGGGTACCCAGCTCCTGCTCAGTCAGGGGGAAGATCCGGCCAAAAGGTACCTCGGTTCCAGGAAGCAATTCAATTGGGCAGTCGTAGGGCCTGTGTGGCGGTAGTAATTCTGCCCCCTTTTTGCTAAACACATCCGCAAAGTCTTGGTAAGGCTCAGGAATAGCTTGAGGCAGATCGACATCTGGATGTAGACAGAGGAGTTGAGCAACCTCACGGCCTGTCCCTTGTAAGCAGTGTTGAAGACAATATCCAGAGAGGAACTCGACATTACCTGAAGCCCAGTTGATTTGGGGGTTGTGCGCCTGTAGCCAAGGTATTCCAAGAATAACTGGAAAGAGGGGGGACGAGATGGCGTCCAGACAGAGATATTCATGGTGTTGCTGGCCCATGATGGCTTCTAAGGGAACAGTCTCCTGAGTGACTGGGCCGGAGCGGAGAGCAGAACCGTCAGCGAGATGAACAGCAAGGCTTTGAGTTTTGGTTTGGAGAGGAATGGCATGTTGAGAGGCAAAGGTCCGGTCAATAAAACAGCTGCAGGCTCCAGAATCAATGATAGCTGGGACTTGGATGGCCTTTCCGGGAAGCTGTAAAGTGACAGAAATGGTTAGGTGAGTGCCCAAAGAGGGTACAATAGTAGCACAGGTACGAACATCAGAACGACACTTACGCATCTTGTTGGGGCAACCGCTGGCGTAGTGCCCCGATTCCCCGCAGTAGAGGCAGAGGTTGTGTGCCCGCCTACGTGTCTTCTCCTCTGGGGTCAAAGAAGGACGGAATAGACCAAGCTGCATTGGTTCAGGCGCATCATAGGTCGAGGCAGGTGGTGGAGCAGGAGATCTACTGGGAGGACAGGGTACTTGTGGAATCATCCAGGTGGGACGAAAGGTACTGGTGGTTCTTTCGGTACGTCGTTCTCGCAGTCTACAGTCTATTTGGATTGACAGATTGATAAGGTCTTCCAAGGTCTGTGGTACCCCTACTCGTGCCAACTCATCTTTGAGAGGTTCTGACAACCCCATCCTGAACTGATGGCGCAATGCAGCGTCATTCCATGCCGTGTCAGAACTCCAGCGTCTGAACTCGACAGCATAGTCTTCAGCTGCTCGACGGCCTTGACAAAGGGCCTGTAAGGAAGCTTCTGCGGTGGCAGTTAGCTGGGGGTCTTCGTATAGTTGGGACATGGCTCCAAAGAAGGCCTCCAGACTATCCAAGACAACGGATTTTTGCTCCAAGAGTCGGTGGGCCCATGTTTGTGGTTCACCAGACAGTAAGGAAATAACAAAGCCCACCTTAGTGGCTTCCAGGGAGAACGTGCGTGGCTGAAGGGCGAAGTACAGGTTGCAAGCATTCCGAAAGGCACGATACTTACTTCGGTCTCCGAGAAATCTTTCGGGTACTGGTACTTTGGGCTCAGGAGGTAACATGACCACAGAAGGTGTTGAGGTGGCTGCTGCGGACCCTGGTGGACCGGGAGGTGTGGACAAAGCCTGCACACGTTCTTCCAAGCTGGAATATCCCTCTTGTAGGCTTTTCACTGCCTGGGTTAGACCCGCCAAATGTCGGCAGAGTTCATCCATGGGGGAGGCCCCCTGCCCGGACTCGGTCATGGCTGCCTAATACTATCAGGCTCCTACTTACCAGACCGGCGAGTCCTGTCGGGCAGAGGGTAGGCTCCCTTACCCTCCGACTATCGGCCCCCTGGTAGAGTAAACAGGGGGTACGACAGTACAGAGTGGTATGAAGGCCTGTGTGGCTGTTCAGGTATTGCAGTCCGGGTGTCACAGGGTTAACTGTAGCAAAGACTGAGTAGGCTGGAGCACCTTCACTGAGCAGAGCAGGCTGGTGTGGACAACAGGCAGGAAGACTGCAGACAGGCTGACAGGATCCCAGAGAGCAGGCAGATGGATGGTCAGGAGACAGGCCGGGTTTGGTAACAGGCAGATGGCAGAGGTACAGTGGAACAGGCAAGCGGATGGTCAGACAAGCAAAGGTCGGTGCAGGCAGAGTTCAGAGAAAGGTCGGGGGACAAGGCCGGGTCAATAGGTATAACAGGAACAAACAAGGTACACGGTCAGGCTCTGGAACGACTAGCTGTTGATTAGGCAGCACTGGTCACCAGAACTCACTGGCTTAAATAGGGCTTTTGGCGCCAAACGACGTGCACGCGCGCGCCCCGGCACACACAGGCACGCGCGCCCGCCAACGCCCGCGCGCGCGCCCCCGCACACCGGCGTGCACAGTGGAACGATCCTGGACACACACACCGGCGCCGCGAGGAGCCCGCACGGCGAGGTCCGCAGAAACGCGCGCGCCAACGCGCGCCGACGCACCCTGACGCACACCACCGCGGGCGCCCCGCCTGCCAAGGTAAGAACCCTGACACTAGGGGAGATCAGTGAATAGACATTCGCTGGTCTCCTTCCCCTTTACCAGGCAATACCCACCATGCCAGAGACCCAGAAATATGGAGGAGGGCAGTTTTATCTTACTGCTAAGATTACCTCTGTGAACTACAGCAATGTTTCCCAACTCCAGTCCTCAAGTACCCTCAACAGGTCATGTTTTCAGGATTTCCCTCAGATGAAACGGCCGTGGTAATTACTAAGGCAGTGAAACCAGTGGCTGCTGGTGTTCAAAATTTTTGGGGAGCGCAAACAAACTGAAAAATTCTGAAACCCCCCCCCCATCAATTGCAGCCTCACTGTGCCACAAATCGCAGCCACTGTGCCATCAATCGCAGCCACTATGCCATCAATCGCAGCCACTGTGCCCATCAATTGCCGCCACTGTGCCCCATCATTTGCCACCACTGTGCCCCATCAATTGCAGCCTCACTGTGCCATCAAACGCAACCACTGTGCCCATCAATTGCCACCACTGTGCCCATCAAACGCAGCACTGTGCTCATCAAACGCAGCCACTGTGCCATCAAACACTGCCACTGCCCATCTTATGCAGCCACTGTGCCAATCTTATGCAGCCACTGTGACATCATAGGCAGCCTCACTGTGTCCCATCAAATGCAGCCTCACTGTGCTCCATCAAATGCAGCCTCACTGTGCTCCATCAAATGCAGCCTGACTGTGCCCCATCAAACGCAGCTTCACTGTGCCCCATCAAACGCAGCCTCACTGTGCCCCATCAAACGCAGCCTCACTGTGCCCCATCAAACGCAGCCTCACTGTGCCCCATCAAATGCTCCCACTGTACCCCATCAAACGCAGCCACTGTGACATATCAAATGCTGCCAGTGTGCCCCCCACCCGCAGTCTTACCCTGTCTCGGTGGCAGTGGGACAGCTCCTCGATGTCTTCTCCTGTCCTCTCTTCCCGTCCTCTGCTATGATTGGATGCCTGATAGGCGTCCAATCACAGCGCCTGTCGTTTCAGCCAGTCAGGTGATGGGTAACAGATCCGAGCACTTGATTGGCGGGGAGGCGTTTTAGTGTCACTCAGCTTTTCTAACACAGCTGAGTGACCTGCGAGGTCACCTCTTTTGACACCTATTAGAGCCTATGGCTCTAATTAGGTGCTTCAAAAACACCCCCCGCCGCTGTAATTCAGGCGCCCGGCGCCCAAAAAGGGTTGGCTGGAGAGTGGGGGCAGCGCCCATGCGCCCTTATGGACGTACCACCACTGAGTGAAACTGATCAAATCACCTGTGCAAAATAATGGAAAGCCTGAAAACATGACCTGTTGGGGGTACTTGAGGGCTGGAGTTGAGAAACATTGAACTACAGGACACCACCCCCCTGTATGTTATAGAGATGAGGAGAGGGGGAGGAGTTCTGTAGTCCTAACAGACTTTCTGTTCTAGGTCACCCTTGAACAAGAAAATTGTTACTGGCAGGATCACCAAGAAAAAAAAACTGAAAAAAGAAAGCTAATGCAGCAACTACATGGAAGGACTGGTAAGCCACAATATATTACATTTTTGTTCTTGGTTTTAGATACGCTTTAGTCACCTCTTCCAAGGGGCGAATATGTCAGTTTGTACTGTAGTTGGTTCACTTGAAGTTCTTTTTACGGCGATAGAAGCGCTGCTGGGCAAATGTGACAACCCTGACCTGATTCTTTCTAACGCGCCTGGGATTTTACCCCTCCAACTACCAGAGCGGGCGGGCAGTGCCACCGTCTCCCCCTGGTGGCGATGGGTAACTGCACACGTGTCAGCGTTTATCGGCAAGTCAAGCTTGTAATGGCTTATTGTGAAATATTCAATACTGAGTGGGACGAGACAGCGCCACAGTACTAAATCTATTTCCCCGTCTCGCAGCTCTCCGTCTGGCCTGTCAGGAGACATAAAAGAAGAGGCGACGGCTCCTAACCTGACAGCCCGGCTGACACAAAACTGAGATTCGTTGGAGGAGAGGAGCGAGATTTCACAGCCAGTAATAAGCAGGGATGTATGCTCAGCGTAGAGGCTGACGTTCAAAACTCATTTCCAGGGACACTTTTTGATGAGCTGGGGTAGGTAGCATTAAGACCGGTGCGTGTGTGCATGTGTGCGCTTGTCTGAGTCAGGAGCAAGGAAAACGTGCCTCTGGCACAACACATGCCTTCAGGTGCATTGAAAATAAAAATGGATCATGTGTAAATGGAACCTGTCATGGGTGTAAGAAACGGAGGCGGACATTGCTGATCTCATTCCACACATTGTCTCAGCACTTTCTGAATCAGATGGGGAAAAAAAAAGGCAGAACAGGACTTCTTACTTTACTGGCTGCATGCTTGTTCTGGGGCTGTGACTCCAAACTCTTAAAGTGGTGTTCCACCAAAAAAAAAAAAAAAAAAAAAAAAGGAATGTTCCTTTAAAAAAAAAGAAAAAAAATTTGAAAAAAATTTTTTTTTTTTACCCACCTCTAAATGGCTGTTGCTAGGGGGTCCCTCGTAGTCTGCCTACTTCAGTGCCTGGGCTGGTGACATCACTTCCCCTCGGTGCAGGAAGGGCTCAGCTCTGCCCCCTCCCTCTTGTCAATCATCTGGGACACATTACAGGTCCCAGATGACTGAGCGGCCAATCGCGGCGCCGCTCGCGCATGCGCAGTGGATAGATTCATGGAGAAGCCACAGCCGGGCGCCCACAGTTGCAATGCCGGCGCCGCAACACGGAGGGGGGATGAGCGGAGCTTCTATCCCCCGCATCGCTGGACCCTGGGACAGGTAAGTGTCCGATTATTAAAAGCCAGCAGCTGCAGCATTTGTAGCTGCTGACTTTTAATTTTTTTGTGAAAATGGGAACTCCTCTTTAACAACAAACTGTAAAGCCCCGTACAAACGATCAGAATATCGTCCAAAAACTCCACGCGTCCACCTTATTTTGAAGCCTATTAGAGCCTATGGCTCTAATCAGGTACTTCAAAAAAAGAAAAACCACCCCTGCCGCTGTAATTTATGCGCCCGCGCATCCTCAAAGGGGTTGGACGCATGAATAAGGGGTGGCGGCGGAGGCAGCCGTGGATAGATTCATGGAGAGGACTGTGGTGTCATAGGCAGTGGAGAAGAGCAGCTGCAGCCAGGAGGGCTGGCAGGGCCTGAAGATGGGTTACTGGGCTTAGTAATCGAAGATAGGGCAGCTAGCACCAGAGACTTTCTATTTTCTTGCTACACCATAGGGGCCCACGGTCCCTGCCTGCAAAAGGCAATTACTGAGGCCTGGATGAGCCAGTGTCAGGCCTAATCACCATGTGCTAGCTGTACCTGGAACATTAGAGAGGAAGAGATGTGCAGGAGGAGAGAGAGGAGTGAACATTAGAGAGGAAGCGATGTGCAGGAGGAGAAGTGGAGTGTTTATATCAATGTGTATATGAGTTTGTCCCAGCAAGTTCTGCAAAATTCCAGTGAGCATCCCATACTTCCTATACCCCATCCAAGTTCTAATCCCTCAATAAAACATAAAAACAAGCACATAGACTGTTTTCTGTCTTGGAGTGTCTGAGAGGTGAACGTCGGGCTTGGCAGGGTGACAGGTGGGCCCAGTGGCGTTGCTAGGGGGTGGCTATTGAGGCTATAGCCCCGAATCTGGGGCCCATAGCCCCAAGTCTCTTGCCGCAGGGGTCTCTGCCTAACCAGTGGGCCGTGGCTTCTCTGCAGCCGGGCCGCAGGTGCGGCGGGGGGGTTGCATGAGAGAGCGGGCAGGCGGATGGCAGAAGTGAGCGGGGCGAACGAGCAGAGATGACATCTCTCTCTGCCCACCCCACATCAGCGCTCCTCCGCCCTCACAGCACAGGCCTCTTCAGTGTCGGAGGTGTGGTGGGGAGCAGCGAGATGACATCATCTCTCACTGCCCACCCACATCACTGCACTCCTGCCCTCACTCAGAACTAAATGGACCAGTGCTGCCAGCCTGCCACCAATGCAGCAACAATGCACATTTGGTGGCACTGGCTGGCATGGCAAGTGACAATCCGCAAATAGTGTCAGGTGATCATCCACATCTGGTGGCAGGTGACGTGGAAAGTGGCAATCCACATCAGGTGGCAGGTGACGGTGGCAAGTGACAATCCACATCTGGTGCCAGGTGACAGTGGCAAGTGACGATCCACATCTGGTGGCAGGTGACAGTGGCAAGTGACAATCCACATCTGGTGGCAGGTGACATGACAATCTGCAAATGGTGGCAGGTGCCGTGGCAAGTGACAATCCATATCAGGTGGCAGGCAACGGTGGCAAGTGACAATGCACATCTGATGCCAGGCGACAGTGGCAAGTGACTATACACATCTGATGCCAGGCGAATGTGGCAAGTGACAATCCACATCTGGTGGCAGGTGATGGTGGCAAGTGACAATCCACATCAGGTGGCAGGTGACGGTGGAAAGTGACAATCCAGATCTGGTGCCAGGCGACAGTGGCAAGTGACAATCCACATCTGGTGGCCGGTGACGGTGGCAAGTGACAATCCACATCTGGTGCCAGGCGACAGTGGCAAGTGATGATCCACATCTGATAGCAGGTGACGTGACAATCTGCAAATGGTGGCAGGTGCTGTGGCAAGTGACAATCCACATCAAGTGGCAGACGACAGTGGCAAGTGACAATCCACATCAGGTGACAGGCGAAGGTGGCAAGTGACAATCCACAGCTGATGCCAGGCGACAGTGGCAAGTGACAATCCACATCTGATGCCAGGCAACAGTGGCAAATGACGGTGGCAAGTGACAATCCACATCAGATGGCAGGCGACGGTGGCAAGTGACAGTCCAAATCTGGTGCCAGGTGACAGTGGCAAGTGACAATCCACATCTGGTGGCCGGTGACGGTGGCAAGTATCAAGCTGCACCTGGTGACAGGAGACAGTGACAAGTGTACATATTCGCCAGCACACCATGGATCGACAATTTCCGTCCAAAGGTTTTTTAACAGGTTCCCAACCGGCCACCACAGTTATACTGCGGCAGAATGGCTCCCCTGGGCGAGCCGCCGTAGCTGTACGTCGGACCTTTAAGACGCTGTAGGAGGCGGAGCCAATGTGCATGCCCAGCGGGAGCGATGACTGCTGGGCACCCGCGATCGCTAGTGACAGAGCGAGAACCGGGATCTGTTCTCTTAGGGGAGAGGAAACAGATCGTGTGTGCCTACTAAGTATGAACAGCAATCTCTCTCCTACCCTAGTCAGTCCCATCCCCCCTACAGTTAGAACACACATGAGGGAACACAGTTAACCCCTTGATCGCCCCCTAGTGTTAACCCCTTCCCTGCCAGTGACAGTTATACAGTAATCAGTGCATTTTTATAGCACTGTATAATTGTCAATGGTCTCAAAAATGTGTCAAAAGTGTCAAATTTGTCCACCGCACTATCGCAGTCTCGATAAAAATTGCAGATCAACGCCATTACTAGTAAAAGAAAATAATAATAAAAATGCCATAAATCTATCCCCTATTTTGTAGAAGCTGTAACTTTTGCGCAAACCAATCACTATACGCTTATTGCAATTTTTTTTTTTTTTTTTTACCAAAAATATGTAGAAGAATACATATCGGCCTAAACCATGGAAAACATGTTTTTTTTTTTTTTTTAATTTGGGATATTTATTATAGCAAAAAGTAAAAAATATTGTATTTTTTTTTTCAAAATTGTCGTTCTTCTTTTGTTTATGGCGCAAAAAATAAAAACCGCAGAGGTGATCAAATACCACCAAAAGAAAGCTCTATTTCTGAGAAAAAAAGGACGTCAATTTTGTTTGGGTACAACGTCGCACGACCGCGCAATTGTCAGTTAAAGCGACGCAGTGCCGAATCGCAAAAAATGGCCTGGTCATTGAGCAGCCAAATCTTCCGGGGCTGAAGTGGCTAATGAAAGAGATCACATCACAGAGATAAGTGCAATGTTTCGGGGCCGCGCGGGGCCCCTTTGTCAGGCATGTGACGAAGGGGCCCGGCGCAACTCTGAAACGTTGCACTTATCTCTGTGATGTGATCTCTTTCATTAAAGAAACCGACGAAAGTTGTCGATCCATGGTGTGCTGGCGAATATGTACACTTGCTTGATGTTTCCAGGACCCAACTGGTAATCGCTGCAGCACCCACCATTTTATCAGCCATATTTGCCAGGAACCTGTGCAATAGGAATATTGACAAGACAGTGGCAAGTGACAAGCTGCATCTGGTGGCAGGAGATGTGGCAAGTGACGCGCCCAGGGCTCCCACTGATTCTGCATTATGGTGAGTTGAACCACTTTATTCTATATTATAATGTAATAGAAATTATGCGCTTCAATCGCCCTGACACCATATCAACCATGGTGCCATGATGATTGAAGCGCCAACACCAGCCATTGCCCACGAAAGATTAAGATGCTTACCAAAAACATAAATGTATTTTATTGGGATTTTATGTGATAGACCAACACAAAGTGGCACATAATTGTGAAGTGGAAGGAAAATGATAAATGGTTTTCAAATTTTTTTACAAATAAATATGTGAAAAGTGTGGTGTACATTTGTATTCAGCCCCCCTGAGTCAATACTTTATAGAACCCCCTTTCACTGCAATTACAGCTGCAAGTCTTTTTGGGGATGTCTCTACCAGCTTTGAACATCTAAAGAGTTTTTGCTCATTCTTCTTTGCAAGATAGCTCAAACTCTGTCAGATTGGATGGAGAGAATCTGTGAACAATTTTCAAGTCTTGCCACAGATTCTCATTTGGATTTAGGTCTGGACTTTGACTGGGCCATTCTAACACATGAATATTCTTTGATCTAAACCATTCCATTGTATCTCTGGCTGTATGTTTAGGGTCGTTGTCCTGCTGGAAGGTGAACCTCCGCCCCAGTCTCAAGTCTTTTGCAGACTCTAACAGGTTTTCGTCTAAGATTGCCCTGTATTTGGCTCCATCCATCTTCTCATCAACTCCGACCAGCTTTCCTGTCCCTGCTGAAGAAAAGCATCCCCACAACCTGATACTGCCACCACCATGTCTCAAGGTGGGGATGGCGTGTTCAGGGTGATGTGCAATGTTAGTTTTCCGCCACACATAGCATTTTGCTTTTAGGCTAAAAAGTTCAATTTGGGTCTCATCTGACCAGAACACCTTCTTCCACATGTTTGCTGTGTCCCCCACATGGCTTCTCGCAAACTGCAAACGGGATTTCTTATGGTTTTCTTTTAACAATGGCTTCCTTCCCGCCATTCTTCCATAAGGGCCAGATTTGTGGAGAGCACGACTAATAGTTGTCCTGTGGACAGATTCTCCCACCTGAGCTGTGGATCTCTGCAGCTCCTACAGAGTTACCATGGGCCTCTTGGTTGCTTCTCTGATTAATGCTCTCCTTGCCCAGCCTGTCAGTTTAGGTGGACGGCCATGTCTTGGTAGGTTTGCAGTTGTGCCATACTTTTTCCATTTTCGGATGATGGATTGAACAGAGCTCCGTGAGATGTTCAAAGCTTGGGATATTTTTTTTATAACCTAACCCTGCTTTAAACTTCTCCACAACTTTATCCCTGACCTGTCTGGTGTGTTCCTTGGCCTTCATGATGCCGTTTGTTCACTAAGGTTCTCTAACAAACCTGAGGGCTTCACAGGACAGCTGTATTTATACTAAGATTAAATTACACACAGGTGGACTCTATTTACTAATTAGGTGACTTCTGAAGGCAATTGGTTCCATTAGATTTTAGATGGGGGTATCAGAGTAAAGGGGGCGGAAATATTTTGTTGTATGTATACAATGACAATAAACTCTATCTATCTATCTATCTATCTATCTATCTATCTATCTATCTATCTATCTATCTATCTATCTAAATGCACGCCACAATTTTCAGATATTTATTTGCAAAATAATTTGAAAACCATTTATCATTTTTCTTCCACTTCACAATTATGTGCCACTTTGTGTTGGTCTATCACATAAAATCCCAATAAAAACATTTATGTTTTTTGGTTGTAACATAGCAAAATGTGGAAAGATTCAAGTGGTATGAATACTTTTTCAAGGCACTGTATGTCACTCTTTGCTTTTTCCCATACTGCCACTTTAAGAGACTGGTCATGCTACATTAGAGAATTTGTATAGGTAGTAGAGGATGGCGAATGTGGTCTCATGCTCATTGAAAGACCATTGCGGGAAACTATTTTTGACTTATAAGGTAAAAAAAAAGTGGGCCAAATGTAGGCAGGCGTAGTTTGTCCTCCCTGCAAGGGTGGCGCTGTTCGGCGGCCGCCGCTTGGGGAAGGTGGAGGTCAAGGGGAGCTCAGGTCCCTTTGAGGCCTCCGTAGGTGTCATCAGGGAAGCAGTGGTCCGATTGAACTCTGTGGCACTGACTGACCTCTGTGGCCATCTTTGGTGCGTGCAGTGGGTAGGTCAGGGCGGTGGGTAGGTCAGGGACAGAGCTCCGCTGGTTAGGGACAAATTTCTTAGCCTAGGGGCAGGTTTCAGTGGAGGAGGGACAGAATAGGGACTGTCGCTATACTGCATCAGTAGCTTTTCTCACCAGAGGCCCCATTGCCTGTCTGCCTTCCAACCGCCTCCTCTGTTGGATGCTGTCAGGTGTCAATATTGTGCACCGTTCTTCCTAGCCGGGTTTGCTGTAAGTGTTCCGGTCCTGTGCGACCCTGCCTATTGAGTTGCTGAACTGTCCAATACTATCACGCTAAAATACCTTACTGCTCCAACCAGTCTCTGTGGGAGTTCTCTTCCCCCGTGGGCAGTGCACCTGGCCCACTCACTCACATATATTTTTCATGCATTTTTATTTTTGTTAGCTTTTTCAAACTACAGAAAAGAATCAGTTGCTGCCAAAAAAAAGGTGGCATTCGCTGCCTAGAAAAGTGACAAGTAAATTATATATTACCAAACTTGGATTAACATTTTTGGGCAGAATTGCCTAGGTAACAATGTATGCAAATAAAGACAAGGGGGACATTTATGAACGTGTTTGCACTTTTTTTGCAGTATGTGAA
Source organism: Aquarana catesbeiana (assembly GCF_042186555.1). Taxonomy (NCBI): domain Eukaryota; kingdom Metazoa; phylum Chordata; class Amphibia; order Anura; family Ranidae; genus Aquarana; species Aquarana catesbeiana. The sequence continues at coordinate 683,128,998 of NC_133326.1, forward strand.
TGTATGCAAAATCTTTGCAGTGCTTGGTCCTTCCTGACCCTACTTCTGATTTACGTGCCAAGTTTATAAAAAAGAATATGTATCCCTCACACTCATCACAGGCTTGCCCACAGTTCATGTAGAGTGTAGGGTGCTACAGTGAAGCAAAAAAAAACAGGACATTGGGTAGAAGACCTAGGGGGTGCAGTGGAAGACTTGAGCCACTCAGTAAAAGACCTGCACGATTCACCAAAAGACCTAGGGCACTCAGCGGAAGACCCTGAGCACTTAGTAAAAGACCCGAAGCTCTGGGCAGAAGACCTAGGGAACTTGGTAGAAGACCCAAGGCACTCAGTAGAAGGCCGAGGGCAGAAGACTTAAGGGATTCAGAAGAAGACCTGAAGCACTCAGAAGAAGGCCCGGGACACTCAGGAGATCACCCACAGCTTAAAGTGATTGTAAGGCTTCGTTTTTTTTTATTTAAAATAACAAATATGTCATACTTATCTCCACTGTGCAGCTCTTTTTGCACAGAGTGGCCCCGATCGTCCTCTTCTGGGGTCCTCCGGTATCTCTCGCGGCTCCTCCTCGCATCAGATAACCCCCTTCAAGAAGCACTCTCCCGGTGGGGTTACCTTGCGGGCGTGCTCCCAAGTCCAGCATTCGGCATTCATAGACACGAATGCCGGACACGGCCCCACCTCCCGGCGCCCGCGTCATTGGATTTGATTGACAGCAGCGGGAGCCATGGCTGTGCTGCTATCAATCTATCCAATTAAGAGCCCCATGCAGAGAGGGACAGCATGTCTCTGCCGATGAAAATATGGGGCCCAGGTAAGTAGAAAATGGGGGCTGGGGGGCTGGTCACTGCCAGAAGTTTTTCACCTTAATGCATAGGATGCATTAAGGTGAAAAAACCCGAGGGTTTACAGCCCCTTCAAGACCTGGGTGCTAATTAAAAGACTCGGTGCACTCCGTAGAAAACCCAGGACTGAAGACCTGGGGATTCAATAGAAGACTCAGGGTACTCAGCAGAAGACCTGGGGATTTAGTAGAAAACTCAAAGCACTTAGTAGAAGACCAGGGTCACCTAGCAGAAGACTTGGAGCACTCAGTAAAAGACCCAGGACTGAAGATCTAAGGACTCAATAGAAGACTCAGGGCACTCAGTTGAAGACTCGGGGCACTCAGCAGAAGACATGGTGACTTAGTAGAAAACTTAAAGCACTTAGTAGAAGACCCGGGGCACCTAGCAGAAGACTCATAGCACTCAGTAAAAGACCCAGGACTGAAGACCTAAGATCTCAATAGAAGACTCAGCCACTCAGTAGAAGACCAGGGGCTCTCAGCTGAAGACCTGGGGTCTCGGGTAGACTTGGGGCTCTCTGTGGAAAACCCTGAGCACTCAGTTGAAGATCCATTGCACTCAGCAGAAAACCTGAGGCAGAAGACCTAGGGACTCGGTAGAAGGCCCAGAGCACTCAGTAGAATACCTGGGGACTCAGTAGAAGAACTGAGGCACTCAGGAAAAGACCGGGAAACTCAGCAGAACGCCCCGCCACAGAGAATATCAACAGCTTTCATACCTGGAACATTATTTGTGCCATTATTCTCCATGCATGGGCCCTTCTGGCTACCCAAGCTCTTATTATTGCCCCCCAGGAGAACAGAGATGGCCCCATTGTCACAAGTACTGGTAATTATTATAACACAGGATTTATGTAGCGCCAACAAGTGAACCTTTATGGCCAACCTTGGATTTAGATACAAATACCCCCTGCTGTCACATAGACCTGGACACGGGTCACTTTTAGAGCATGTTAAGGAGGCATTCTTCATGATATTCTAACAGTTACCCCAACTGAATAAGGGGGCCCAAAACATGTTCAGGGGCCAGTTACTTACTGCTACTGAACAAATATAATACATAAAAAAGTATAGATATAAATTTATAATAAAGGGAGATAGATAGATAGATAGATAGATAGATAGATAGATAGATAGATAGATAGATAGATAGATAGATAGATAGATAGATAGATAGTCAGGGCTCATTAAGGTTAATGTATAAGCACACACACTACAGACAACATAGGAGTCCTCCGGTGACACATACTGAAGTATGGTTGAGAAGTCTCTGCACATTGTATGGATAGTCATTGTGCGAAGGAGGCTTCCTATTGTCCTGTTAGTCTTTTTGGGTTAAAAGAGGTTAAAAGGGTCTGCCTGGTGAGCCTATGAAAGGGATTAGGGTTAAGGCTACAGAATAGGGCCCCCTGCTGACACTCCATAAAGGGGATTAGAGCGTTTTAGTTAAGGATGGAAAACCCCTTTAAGCATGTTTCAGGTGGATGGGGCTGGCTATAGACTCAATAGTGACTTGAGCCTTAAAAGAAAAAGGGGGCTTTTTGATTCCAATAGAGACGTGTCCGGGGTGATCTATGTAAAGTTAGGGAACATCTGTGTATCTAGGGGGCTTTTTATAAAATCTGACCCTGAACGCCCCTGATCCAAGACTGGACTTTGATTTTCTACAAGAACCATAATCATAGGCCTTTTTCTCATATACAGAAAGGCCTGGCAGACTTTTAAGTGAGCCAATTTCATTCATTTTTAACCCCCCCCCCCCCCATCAGATTCTCAGTGTTGCTTCAGAAAATATTCATTTTCTCTGTTTGTTTTGGTGACCTCCGGCAGAGAAGGGAATAAGAAGTTCAAAATATATAAGTTGTCACAGAGACCGGAATTGAGGGAAAATCTTCCAATGGGGACACATTCTGGTAACAACTGTCTAACATGGGATTTCCCCCTCAATTTGGAGAGATTTCCTCTTCCTGGGATTGGAAGTAAAGGGAAAGCTCCCCAAGGGGACACAGCAAAAAAAAACAAAAAACCTTTTTAACCCTTCACTGCTTAATCCAGGACTGAAAAATAAAAAAGTTTTGGCTCTACATAAACTTTAAAACATTATCCGTCCTGACTACCTGTCCATCGACAGTCCACCTCCTGACTGCTATAAAAGACTGATCATGAAACCTTTACTCTGCTCTACGGGGAGATGAAATCCAATGTGATATAATGAAGTAACGAGGGCGACCTGGGACTTTCATAAATGTTCTCTGGAAGGTTATTAGTCCTTCTTTTGTACAATGCCACTTGTACGTTAGATTTATGGAGCGTTTAATTTATTTCCAGGCCTTCGCCACCGTTCCCACGAACTAAGCTTCACCTATTTCACACAGCATTGTTCCCACAAGATGATACAGTATGTACACATAGTCACATACCATAGACTGTCCTAGGACACCGGGCTGGAAAAAAAAAGTCATTAAAGTTTTAAAAGAAAAAACTAAATTGATACAGCTCCTCCCCCTTAAAGGACCCATCTATCAAAATAATGAAGTAGGAAGATGATGTAAAAAAAAAAAAAAAAAATCATACTCCGGTTCCCAAACCTATATGAAATATTTCCATTATTTTATTATTATTATTTACAGGCTTACTTATGAAAGAGTTTTATTCATTTTTAATACTAATACTGTATGCACGTTTTATTAGCTAATTGCATTCTCATAGCTATTTTTATATAAGTTTACTTATATAGATTATTTTTATTGTTGTTATTATTATTATTTTTATTAGTTTTCAGGTTACGTATGAAAGATTATTATTTTTATTTTATTATTATGATTATTATTATGTCTTACTTAGGAATTATTATTATTATTATTAGTAGTAGTAGTAGTGGTATTATTATTATTATTATTATTATTATTATTATAATACAAGATTTATATAGCGCCAACAGTTTATGTAGCGCTTTACAATATGTAGTAATAGTAGTAGTATTAGGGCTTATTTAGAAAGAATATGTTTAATATTATTATATTATTAGTATTCATAGTCATAGTATAAGCTTTGCACAGGCTTATACGGGAAACATTTTTATTTGCTTTGCCATAATTATTATTATTCTACAGGCTTACTCGTAGAAGATTATTATTATTGTTGTTATTATTATTCAGACTTACTTAGGAAACATTTTTATTTGCCATAATTAATAACAATAATAATGATGATGGTGGTGATGATGATTATTGTCATTAATATTATTATTATTAATATTATTATTATTTTATAGACTTACTTAAAGAAGCAGTATTAAAGTGGTTGTATAGTCTATTTTTTAACTTTTACCTACAGGTAAGCCTATAATAAGGCTTACCTGTAGGTAAAAAAAAATCTCCTAAACCTGTACAGTTTAGGAGATATTCCCCGTGCTATGAGCCGCTGACTGCAGCGGCGCATGCGCACAGGGGATTCTCGGCTGAAGGCCCGGTGTCTTGCCGAGAAAGTTCCCCCGGCGGATAAGGTCCCCCTTGTACTGCGCAGGCGCAGCGCTTGAGCAGTACGAACGACTAGGAGCCGCCGAAAATAGCCGAAAATGAAAAACTTCAATCAGCTGTACACGGTGCCTGCTCCCTGGGTCCAGGCAGAAGCCCCACCATCCAAGTGGACCTAGAGGGGGAATAAAAAAGTGCCGAGCAAAGCGAGGCCGTGCCCGAAGCGTGGCGAGCAAAGCGTGGCGAGCAAAGCGAGCCCGCGAGGGGCCCTCTTACAGGCGCTGTGTACAGCTGATTTCTCTTCTATTCGCTTTCGGCTGTTTCCGCCGCCTCCTACTGCGCAAGCGCTGCGCCTGCGCAGTAGAGGGGGGTCCTTATCCGCTGAGAGGAACACCGGCAGCTGCTGGAACTTGCCGGGAAAGAAATCTCCCGCGCGCTCGGGAGTGACGACATCGCGGCTCCAGCCACTCACAGCGCTGGAGCCGCGATATCCGGAAGACACGCCGAGGCAACGTGTCAGCTACCTCAGCGTGGACCAGGTAAGATACCGACGCCTCGTTCTAAGGTAAGTATTTCATAATGAGCTAGTATGCGGTGCATACAAGCTCATTATGCCTTTTGCCTTACAGGGGTAAAAAAAAAAAAATGTCAGCGGGTATACAACCGCTTTAATATTATTATTATAATTCAGGTTTGCTTAGGAAACATTTTTTGTATCCAATAAATAATATTAATGGCATTATTATTACTATTATTATTATTCAGGCTTACTTAGGGAAGATTATTATTATTACTAATAATATTACTATTATTATTATCTTTCAGGCTGACTTATAAGATATTTTTATTGTGCCCACTTTTTTTAGCTTTACTTACTTACTGTGAGAGTTGGAGGAATGGGGGGTCAATTAAAGTCTGGTGCTGCTGTGCTAACTCCTGATATTATATCCCAGCTCCTGGAGTGCATAGCAGTGTCAAGTAGGCTGCCACAGCTAACCTCCTGAAAATGCTAACTGCCTGGCATCCTCTGTCCTCAATACCTGGAACAAGCATGCGGCAAGTACATTTAAAATGAATATTTGTTCAGTGACTCATTAGCATTAAAGCTTTGTTTAGATTTCTTTAGATACCTTAGGAGGCAGGAAACCCATAGGGGGGCTGGAAATCGCTGTCTCAGACACCAGGTGAACTCTGACCCCTAATTCCCAAGCTGTGGTCAGTCTCAGACAAAGAGAGTCAAGCTAAATGGGCAAATATCAACCTTTCTGATGTAGTACATTGAAAAATTTACCAAATTCTTGCAGAAGACCAGTCATGATCTGTTCTCTTTAGGATAAAAGGAAGCAACAAATTGACAGTTCGGCTTTATGGGCCAGGATATCATGCAGATAATATCATTGGGCCACTATATGGCCCAATGAAATGTTTCTGGTTTCACTCGTGAAGGATGTTAAACCCTCCTTTTCCATGAACTGGCCTAATTAGAGTACATGTCACTAGAGTAAAGTAATCAATTTGTCACACAGTCAAATCACCAGTGGGTTCAACTGATCGATTTGTACCAATTATGGTCTACATGAACCAGGATGTGGCAAGGGTGTGACCTTTACATAAATATTTTACACCAAAATCTGTCCCTTTTCCACAGGAAACCAAAATTATAGACTGAGCACCCGCCATTCCCCCCACCATCAACCTCTTTCCTTATCTCACTCCTCCCTCTTTCTCCATCCCCCACCCACATTTTCTCCCAAACCACCTCACTCTATAACCTTCTTTTTTCTTTCTATCCATCCCCTCATCACAACCTCCGATTCTGACTCCATCTTTCCCCCCAACTATTTCTCTCTTACTTAATCTTCCTCCTACCCTCCTCCACTCTCCTCTCACCCTACTCCATTTCTTCCCTCACTTCCTCTCCATCTTCCCACTCCTTCACTTACCCCCTTCCTTCCCCACCCACCTTCCCACCATCTCCTTCCCCAACCACCTTCCCACCATCTCCTTCCCCACCCACCGTCCCACCATCTCCTTCCCCAACCACCTTCCCACCATCTCCTTCCCCAACCACCTTCCCACCATCTCCTTCTCCACTCACCGTCCCACCATCTTCTTCCCTATTCACCTTCCTGCTACATTCCACTCTCCCCCTCTTCATCTCCATCTCTCCAATCCAACCCCTCTCTCCATATCTCCATACACTCACCCTCTTCTTTCTCTCCACTCCCTTTTCTCACTCTCACTGCAATTCTCTATCCCACCTTCTCCCTTGTTCTACAACCCCCCCCCCCTCCTTCCAACATCTCTATTCCCACTTTCTTCCTCTTTTTTCTTACTTGCTACACTCTCTGTCCACTTCCCCGACACCCTCTCCCTCCATTCATTTTCATCAAACCTATCAGTCCCTCTCTCAAACCCTATTACCCTCTCTATCTCTCCACTCTCTCCCTCCCCTCTATCCTCTACCTCACCTCTTTATCTCCCCCATCACTCTCTCCATCTCCACTTCTCTCTCCCCCAACCCCTCTCTTCATCCTCTCTACCCCCTCCCTCTCTCATCTTATCCCCCCTCTCCATCTTTTCTACCCAAGACCTCTATCCCTATTTCTTTCATTATCCCCACTCTTTATCTCCTCTACTCTCTCTCTATCTCTCCCATTATTCACTCTCTTTGTTTCCTCTACCCTCTCCCTCACTCCCAATCTCTCACCCTATCCCCTCCTTTTATCCCATCTCTTCTTTACCTCTCACGCCATCTCTCCCCTTATCCCCTCTACCCTCTCTATCTCCCGCCTTATCATTTCTCTTTATCCCCTCAATCCTTTACTTCTTTTGCCATATCTTTCCTTATCCCCCCAACCCTTTTTCAATCTCTACTCATGCCTTCTACCCTCTCATTCTCTCCCCATCTCTTCCCTTATCCCCTCTCTTTATCTTCTCTACCCTCTCCTTCTCTTCAGCTCCCCCTTATCCCTTCTACCCTCTCCCTCTCTTCCCATCTTTTCTCCTATCCTATCTCTTTATCTCCTCTACCCTCTATCACCCACTATCTGTTTACCACCCTCATCCTCAGTGTCTATTCCCCATCCTCTCTCCCTGCCCCTTTCTCCCCTCATCTTCACTGTCCACTCCCTCCCTCCCTCCCTCCCTCTCTCTCTCTCTCTCTCTCTCTCTCTCTCTCTGCTCCTCTATCCTCATCCTCATTGTTGGCCCCTCCCACCACCTGCTCTACTCCATTCAACATCCAAATTTGTCCCCCACCATCTCTCTCTACCCCTCCTCATCATTACTGTCTGTCCCCCCATCCTCATTCTCTGCCCCCTTCATCCTCATTGTCAATCTCTCTATTCTCTCTTTTTTTTCTAGACCCCCCACCCCACCACACCCTCACTGTACACCCTCACTGTACACCCTCATAACTTGCCACTCTACTCCATGCGACCTCACCATCTGTCCCCTACCATCTCTCTTTAACCCCCTCCTTATCATCACTGTCCATCTCCCACCCCCTCTTGCTCTCTGTTCCTCTTCATCCTCATTGTCCACCCTCCTCTCTCTCTCTCTGCCCCATTCATCCTCATTGTCAATCTCTCCACTCTCTCTTTCTCTAGCCCCCCCCCACAACTTCACTATCCACCCACCATTTCACTCCCCCCCCCCCCACCACACCCTCACTGTACACCCCCATAACTTCCCGCTCTACTCCATGTAACCTCACCATCTGTCCCCTACCATCTCTCTTTACCCCCCTCCCTGTCATCACTGTCCAGCTCCCCACCCTTTCTCTCTGTCCCCCTCCACCCTCATTGACTTCCTCCTCTCTCTCTCTGCCCCATTCATCCTCATTGTCAATCTCTCCACTCTCTCTTTCTCTAGACCCCCCTCCCCCCACAACTTCACTGTCCACCCACCATTTCACCCCCCCACCACCACCACACCCTCACTGTACACCCCCATAACTTCCCGCTCTACTCCATGCAACCTCACCATCTGTCCCCTACCATCTCTCTTTACCCCCCTCCCTATCATCACTGTCCATCTCCACACCCTGTCTCTCTCTACCCCTCTTTATCCTCATTGTCCACCCCCCTCTCTCGCTCTGCCCCCTTCATCTTCACTGTTTCTCTCCCTGCCCACCACACCCTGACTGTACACCCCCATAACTTCCCACTTTACTCCATGAAACATCACCATCTGTCCCCTACTATCTCTCTTTACCCCCCTCCCTATCATCACTGTCCATCTCCACACCCTCCTCTCTCTCTCTGTCCCCCATCATGCTCATTGTCCGCCCTCCTCTCTCTCTCTCTCTCACTCTCTGTCCCCCATCATGCTCATTGTCCACCCTCCTCTCTCTCTCTCTCTACCCCTTCATCTTCATTGTTTCTCTTCCCCACCACACCATCACTGTACACCCCCATAACTTCCCGCTCTACTCCATGCGACCTCACCATCTGTCCTCTACCATCTCTCTTTACCCCCCTCCCCATTATCACTGTCCATCTCCACACCCTTTCTTGCTCTGCCCCCTTCATCCTCATTGTCCACCCTCCTCTCTCTCTCTACCCCTTCATCGACATTGTTTCTCCCCCCCCCACACCCTCACTGTACACCCCTATAACTTCCCGCTCTACTCCATCTAACCTCACCATCTGTCTTCTACTATCTCTCTTTACCCCCCTCCCCATCATCACTGTCCATCTCCACACCCTCTCTCTCTCTGTCCCCCATCATGCTCATTGTCCACATCTCCATTTTTCCTCTTCGCACCCCCCACACCCTCACTGTCCACCCTCTCCTTCTCTACCCCAACCCCTCACCAATCCTCACTGTCTACATCTGCTACCCCCACTCCCCCCCCCCCCATCCTTATTTTTGACCCCTTCCATCTCTCTCCATCCTCATTTCCTCTCTATCTCTGCTGCTCTCATGATCATCATCTTTCCAGGATTGTTATGTGTTATCCCAGCCACCAGACAACTGTAATACCCCCCTCCCCCAAAAAAAAATACACACATTGGATCACCGAGCATTTCCCCCACAGCCACTGCCAGACCATATGATGAGCACTGAGATGATGTGATGTGGGCATTGGCGGAAAGGCAGGGGTCACTTTAATTTTTTTTTTTTTTTTCTCCACATAATGCTACAAATTCAGCAAGCCGGCATCTCAGACATCCTGCGCACATTGTTACTATTATTATTTGTAGATCCATCATCCTCTGCAGCCCCGAACAAAGCGAAAAAACACCTACAAGTGGCCACATAGCAATGACACAAATACACATAACAATAGCAATGAGAGCTCCATCTCCTATAGAACATATATCAATATTGCTCTTGTATCGCCGAGAGATAAGAGGAGATTCATTTAATTACTACTTCTTTATTTCACCAGCAGCGGCATTAAGAGGCCATTTACACTCCTGTGAGGATATAATAAGCGCGTATTATCGTACGTTATGGCGCTGATTCCCTGTGTTTTAACACACATTTTCTGGACATATTGCCAGGTATGGGAGGAGGAAATCTCAAATACATACAACCATTTAGGCTTGGTGCATTTTACATGCGTCTTTCGTTTTTGCCATTTTTGCTAGAGCGGCCATCATCCACGATCATTCTACAATAAACGATCTGCAGTCGACTGCAACACACAGGGAACAATGGAGCATGTAGTAGCGATTATTATCTAATTATTGTTATTATTGTATAGGATTTACAGTATATAACGCCAACAGTGTATGCAGCACTTTACAATAAAAAGGGAGACAGTAGAGTTACAATAAAAAAGGGTTAAGGCCCGTACACGCGGCCATAAAATACCGCTTTCGAAGCGATCGTACGATAATCTGATCATTAGTACGCATCTTTCTCCCGAAATTATCGGGACAAACACAACATTTTTTTCTCGCACAATACGAGATTGTAAGATTTTCATTAAACCTGACGCAGACTGACCCATGCACGTTTACTGCGGCAGGGCAGCCGCTCTGTGCAGAATCGCATACAGGTAAGTGACTCTGCACTTCTGGGTCTGGGGCGTGCACGCCCCCTCCCCCCCCCCCCCCCCGCTGGCTTCCACTGTGATTGGACACAGCGGGACCCAATCAGCGGATCTGGCGGACGCGATGTCCGCTGGGACCCGCCAATCGTTTTGAGGCACAGGCAGAATGGCGATCTGCCTATGTAAACAAGGCCGATCGCCATTTCATTCTGTGACGAGGGAAGGTAGTGAGCCTGTGTTTCTGCTAAGCACTAGTACAAGCTAGTATAAGCACCTCCCCCCACAGTTAGTAAGCACTCCCTGGGAACATATTTAACCCCAGCGGTGGCTAGTGCTCAATTTTTTGGGTAGGGCGGCAAACAAAACAACCCCCCCCACTCCATGCCGCCCACTCGCAAGCCCCCCAGCCCCGCACTTACCCCATCCAAGTCGTGGGCAGCTTCAGTGGCTCCTCCTCCCGGCAAATCCGGTCGCTTC